>NC_092333.1:702205757-702508787 GCF_046630445.1 Rutidosis leptorrhynchoides | reverse complement strand
TGAATTTTTATTTTTTTTAGGTTTTTACGAAATAAAGACTGCCTGTGAACTAAACCATGGTCTAATGCTACACGCTTTGATCACTAAACGTAATAATGACATACTCCCGAGTGAAATAGTATCAGTAATCAGAGAAAGAATGGACGGAGTTAGAAAAGAATCCAGATGCGAAGATAATAAGTTACAATTTGGTAAAGGAAAATCAAAATCCGCAGCGAAAAGAAGAGCACGACACCTAGAACGATGTCACAAATGCGGAAAATGGTCACATGGAGGTAAATGTTCAAATAATCAAACCTATTCAAATACCGAATTTGTTACTTTATGCAGAGACGGACCGTTCATATGTTTAGAAGAAAAGACACTGAATGCTCGAGGTTACGCCTATGTAGCCATGGAAAATCAATTAAACCGACTATCTTATGAATGGGATAGATCATATAACTAAGAAATCTATTTCACAGGTATGTCTGTACAGTTTTTATTTTTATTTTTATTTTTAACCTTTTGATAATAAACGCTAATTTGTTCGCTAAAAAGTATTAAATTGGTATTGAATAAAATTAGGTTTGGCGACCGAAATTATTGATATCATTCAAAAATTTATTACATCACTGCGAAATTTAACGTTTATTCTTAAGGTATAAATATCTTTAATCAATCAACCTAAAATATTTCAAAAATTCGTCATGAGTTAAATTAGGTCTTGGAACCGAAATTACTTTACCGAAAAGAGGGGCGCATATTTTTGATAATATTTGATTGATTAAAGTGGGATAAAAAGACAAAAAGATTTTTAATTTTATTTTTACCATATTTTTAAAATTAATATTTAAATCTTAAATTAATATTGTAAACTTTGTAAAAACAATATATTTAAAATTGTAAATATTTGAAAAATTAATATAAGTTTGATATGAATTTATAAATTTTTAAATTAAGTTTGGTGTGAATTTTTAATTTTTAAAATATAAATTTTTAATTTTATGCATTTCAAATTTTAAGTTTGGTGTGAATTTTTAATATTAATTTTGAATTTCATATTTAAGTTGTGTGAATTTAAAAACAAAAATTTACTTTATCTCATTAAGTTAAGAATATGATTTTTAAAATTCGTCGTAAGTTGAAGACTAGGTCTTTGAACCGAAATTGCTTTACCCAAGGGAGGGACGAGAACTTTTATTATCATTATTTTTAATCTTATTGATTTAAAGTATGCCAAAAACATTAAAAAACTCAAAAATCTTAGCTTTTAAAACAATCGCTACAAAATGACAAATTTTAAAATTTTGTCGAGAGACGGACTAGGACATCGATCCGAAATGACCTCGTCCTAAATAATAAGGGAAACAAAATTTTAAAATTAATTTCTTAATTGTTTTCAAAAGTTAATGATTATAAAAAAAAAAAAAAAAAAAAACTCCGCGAGTCGCGGAGTTTGAAGTGCATTTCGCCGCGACTCGCGGAGGGGCCGGATTACAGAAAAAAATAAAAAGAGCTGAACGATCAGTTTCAGTCCCCAACCCAAAAACTCAAAAACAAACTGCGAAAACCCACGAAAAACCCCGCAAAATACACCCCAAAATCACAATTTTTAACCGTTAATCACCAAATCTTTTGCTAAAATCATGTTGAGAAGGATGCTATCTAAGAATTACTCAAGAAAAACGGTAAATTTCTACACCTAAACACCATTTAATCCGAAATTTGGTGTTCTTGAGCTATTTTTTCCCCAAATTGATTTTGATGCTTTTTAGTGTAATTAGACTTAAATTGTTTATGTATTATGCTTGTATAACCTAGATTGATGCTGTTTAACATGATTAGAAGCCTTAAACTTCAAATTTTGAATAATCTAGGGTTTGTGTTCTTGAGCAAATTTGGGGCTTTTTGATATAAACAGGTTATGGCCGATTTTTGTCATGAATTGTTGCTAAAATAAGTAGTGTAACATGTCTAGGTAGTTAAATGATCCAAACTTTGAGCCTAAACATGATTTTGAGAATTAAAGTGGACTTTTTCAAGTCTAAAATTCATGAACTTGATTTTTGAAAGATAATGCCATTTGAGACTTGTTTGATTGCTAGTAATGATTATTTTGACATGTTATTTGAGTTGAATGCTTATGAACTTGGCGAAAATTTTCGTATATGCTTATTTGAAAAAGTGTAGATTTGATAAAAATGTGAAAATAAGCTTAAGTTTGATATAAATTGATAATGTCATTGTAATTATTTTGATTGATGATTTTGCTGACACTAATGCATATTTGGATGCACAAAAATTGTGTTTGATGTGTTTTGCAGAATGAAAGGGGTGAATCTTCATCCCAAGCCCGCAATGCTCCTGCTGAGAATTTGGAACAACAGGAGGTGGATAACTACTACAAGCAGGATATACCTCATCCAGTCATGACCTTTTCCGATATGCACTTGGAAGAGTTGCACCCGAACCTGAGATTTGACAGACTTTGGATAGATTATCCAAAATATCAAAGGGGTTTGCATACTCTTCATTCTAAGGTTGTTGAGGTACCGAGGGTCATAGAATGGGGACCCTTAGAAGCTGTAGAATTGGCCGGGCCAATTAGGGAATTACTTGTACAGAGGTATGGTAATTCTTCTTTTAATGACTGGGTATGTTTATTCACCATACGTAGACCTGTATATAAAGTATGGTGTGAAGAATTGTTATGTAGTATAGAGTTGAATGATCGGGTAGCTAGTTTAACCGATCGTTCTTTTATTAGATTTTTGTTAGGCGGTTCGATGCGCCACATGTCTTTACTGGACATGGCTCAGGCTTTACGTATATATACGCCTGAGGAGTTAGCGTCTGCCGATTGTAGAGGATTGATACTAAACGGTAGAAAGATAGATGAAAATTTTGATACACACGGTGTGTGGAGTCAAATGACAAGCCATCACCGTTTCAAAGGGGGAAATTACTCTTATTTGGATATAGATAGAGCCGAATTAAGAGTGATACAAAGGTTTTTAGCTAATTCGATTACACAAAGGGGTAAGAACAAGGAAAAAGTAAATGAACAAGATTTGTTTTACCATATGTGTATTCGAGACCCACAAAGCGCTGTAAGTATACCATATTGTGTGGGTTATTATTTATCAGCTATGGTTCGGGGGATGCGACCGCATAGCATAATAGGAGGTGGTATTTTTATTACTTTGATTGGTGAATATCTCGGTGTGGATATAAGTCGGGGGGGATTATTAGTAGAAGAACCAGAACCCCGCGATACTATAGGTTTAAATGTATACCATGGTGCGAAAGTTTTGAAGAGGCGAAATAACGCCGCAGTACGATACCATGGTAGACATCCACAGGTGGAGAGAAACCAACAGCAAGGTAATGTAGGAGGGGGAAATGAGATGCAAGAAATGCATAGGTTTATAGCTTCTCAGGAATACGAAAATGCTAGACAGAGAGCATTTGAAGATTGGCAAGTTCATCAGAACCAAATCATAGCTCATTGCCAACATATAGGTAGAAACTATATTCCTACACCGAAACCCATCTTACCTCCCTGGTCTATAGAGATGCAGCCACCATATCCTACGTATGACCCTGCCGAAGCATTCTATAGCACCTATGGTTATGCCTGGAACCCCTATTGGTACCAATATCATCCTTAGTTTACTTATTATTTTTTATTTTATTTTTTATTTTGTAATTTGTAATTATTGATACGTTTAATACTTTTGTTAATATTGTAATCATTTTTATAATTATCTAACTTTTATTCTTAGATTTTAATAATTTTTGAATGTGGGGTAATATACCAAACTTCAAAAATATGTATATATGTTTGCAGTTTATCTTATGTACACAACAGGGTAAAACAACGCATTTTCAAAGACTGGCATTAAGTTCAGCAAAAGCAACTAATTTTGACGACAAGATGCAAAATATATGTGAAATAACAACAAGACGGAATGAACAAATGATGTGCACCATTTATCATTCAGCAAACAAACGCCAATATATTTGGAAACTTTGGTAAAAATTTAATCATTTTCACACAAATCACCCTCAATAATTTAAATTGTTACTGATTTCTTGCAAATGAGGGCATTGCAAGATCTTAAGTGTGGGAAGGGGTTAAATTCTTTCGGATTTTAAAATTTTTATCTTAAACACTTGGTTACCATTAAAAATACTAGTAAAGCAGTAGTTGTATTAGAATCTAGTGCTCTCTGATAATAAAGAGCAGCCCTAGTCTTATATACTAACTACCCAATTCTAGTAAAATTTTTAAAAAAAATTTCAATTAAATGAACTCAAAATCATGTTTATACATATTTATGAACGATAAAACTAGGTTTTAACACCGAAATTATTGTTACCTCGGAAAGGACATAAATTGAGAAACAAACTAAAATGTTAAAATTCATTTAAAATGGAATAGAGGACGATAAAAAGGAAAATAAAAGCCAAGTGTGGGAAAATTTACCAAGTTATCTTAACATATGTCACATATATCTGTAACAAATAACTGAAAATACTTTTGCTTTGGACTAAACTAAACTGTTTTACCCGATGAAAGAAAAGAAGAGATGGATCTACACGATGAATCAATTCCATCATTAAAAGGAAGTAAAGTCTTCCGAAAAAGACACGCGCTTCTTGATTTAGGTCATGAAGTTGTCGTCCAGACCAGCTGTAGGTTGACGAAAAATCTAGAAAAGTCATCACTAAAATCAGCAGGAAATCCACGGACCTCAGCATTAAACAGGGTCGCCAAGTGGTCAGATTTATCCTAACCATGAGAAGGATTTATCTCGTACAATGGGGGGGGGGGGCACCGTGCAAATTAGCTTGATAAGACTAATGAATCAGATCCCCAGAAAGGATAATCTCCTTAAAGATTAAAAATCAGCTTTTAAGACTGATATTACTCAATCCTAGAGATTGACCTTAAAGATTGAGAATTACAAACTCATGGAATTCAATGATATCTAAACTCGAGCTTGAACGAGAAAATATTTTGATCAAAATTACAAACCGATTTGTTTTCTGAAAACCCTATTTTCAATGCGTTCATTACCATTGAACGTAAAATCCTAGGAATTCACCTGGAATTCATTAGGTCACCTGAACTAAATCAGGTGTCAACCGTAAGAACGGTGGTTGCATAGCATGGTCAAAGACAGGACCTTGTGCCAGACCGAAAAATTATAAGGGTGAGCTTTACTATTGCTCCTACCAAGGATAGTAATTGCGTCCGACACGTTACAGACCATAATTAAAAGCATGTCAGGGGACATTGCCTTAACAGTTGCTTGTTCAACGCTTTCCTTTACAACCGGACGGTAGTTTATCGAAAGGTAATATACGGAACAAGTAAACTGGACGTGTTGCTTTCCTAATACAAGGTTAGCAAGTGGGTAACACAAAACCATAAGTGTTGAGCTAAAATTTTCAAATCTGAAACCCACCAAACCCACAAAAATATTTTGCAAATACCGGTAAAGGGTTATCCCGGAAAACTTATCTAGGGTAAAAACTAGATTTAATTTTCAAAAGATCAAATGTTTTCATAAAGATCCAATTTCCTTAATGGATCTAAATTTTTATAGTCATGTGGGACTGTAAACCATATCGTTACTACCATTGTTTATACCGCCGTAGAGAAATCACTGATGTACAAAGTGTGAAGAATAAAGAAGTGATTCTAGTATTTCAAGACAATATTGCTTGAGGACAAGCAACGCTCAAGTGTGGGAATATTTGATAATGCTAAAAACGAACATATATTTCATAGCATTATTCCTCAAGAAAGACAAGCTTTTAGTTGCAATTGTTCTATTTACAAGTGATATTCGTTTAAATAATAAAAGGTGAAGACAAAAGACAGATTCGACGAATTGAAGACGCAAACAACCAAAAAGCTCAAAAGTATAAAAGACAATCAAAAAGGTTCCAATTATTGATAAGAAACGTCTCAAAATTACAAGAGTACAAGATTCAAAACGTAAAGTTCAAGATATTAAATTATACGCAAGGACGTTCGAAAATCCGGAACCGGGACCAGAGTCAACTCTTAACGCTCGACGCAACGGACTAAAAATTACAAGTTAACTATGTATATAAATATAATATAATATATAATTAATTATATTAATTATATATATATATTATATATATATTATAAACCGTCGGCAGAGAAAGACTCCAAGGACTGAGCTGTAAATTCATTCTCCGCGACTCGCGGAGTTTGAAGAGGATTTCACCGCGAGTCGCGGAGCCCCAAAAATCGAAAATCCCTATAAAGCCAACCGAATTCTGATCACAATTCATAATATTTTTCTCTCTTCTCTCATATATACGTAAAATATATATATATAATTTATATTTTAATTTTAATTTTAATTATAATTCTAATAATAAGGGTATGTTAGCGAATGTTGTAAGGGTGTAAGTCGAAATTCTGTCCGTGTAACGCTACGCTATTTTTAATCATTGTAAGTTATGTTCAACCTTTTTACATTAATGTCTCGTTGCTAAGTTATTATTATGCTTATTTAAAACGAAGTAATCATGATGTTGAGCTAATTACTAAATTGGGTAATTGGGCTTTGTACCATAATTGGGGTTTGGACAAAAGAACGACACTTGTGGAAATTAGACTATGGGCTATTAATGGGCTTTATATTTGTTTAACTAAATGATAGTTTGTTAATGTTAATATAAAGATTTACAATTGGACGTCCCTATAAATTACCATATACACTCGATCGGACACGATGGGCGGGGTATTTATATGTACGAATTATCGTTCATTTAACCGGACACGGGAATGGATTAATAGCCACTAGAATAATTAAAACAGGGGTGAAATTACATTCAAGGGTAATTGGTGTAATTGTTAACAAAGTAGTAAAACCTTGGTTTACACGTAGTCGATAACCTGGTGTATTCATTAAACAAAGTATTAAAACCTTGTTACAATTCGAATCCCCAATTAGTTGGAATATTTAACTTCGGGTATAATAATAATTTGACGAGGACACTCGCACTTTATATTTATGACTGATGGACTGTTATGGACGAAAACCAGACGGACATATTAAATAATCCAGGACAAAGGACAATTAACCCATGGGGCATAAAACTAAAATCAACACGTCAAACATCATGATTACGGAAGTTTAAATAAGCATAATTCTTTTATTTCATATTTAATTTCCTTTATTTTATATTTAATTGCACTTCTAATTATCGCACTTTTATTTATTGTTATTTAATCGCACTTTTAATTATCGTACTTTTTAATTATCGCAATTTTATTTTATCGCACTTTTATTATTCGCAATTTCATTATCGTTATTTACTTTACACTTTAATTTAAGTCTTGTATTTATTTTATATTTTACATTAGGTTTTAACTGCGACTAAAGTCTTAAAATCGACAAACCGGTCATTAAACGGTAAAAAACCCCCCTTTATAATAATAATATTACATATATATATTTGTATTTTTATAAAAGTAAACTAATATAGCGTTGAGCTTTGTTTAAAGATTTCCCTGTGGAACGAACCGGACTTACTAAAAACTACACTACTGTACGATTAGGTACACTGCCTATAAGTGTTGTAGCAAGGTTTAAGTATATCCATTCTATAAATAAATAAATATCTTGTGTAAAATTGTATCGTATTTAATAGTGTTTTCTGCTAAAATTAATAACTATTTTATATACACCTCGCATAACATCAGTACCACTAAAGTTGTGGGGCTTGTAGCTTTGAAACTCTTTGTATGTGCACCCATTACGAATGGGCTGGTTAACTGGTGGAGCTTGGGGGTTCCTTTCCGCTAAAGCTGCGGCCACACGTTTAGCAATCATTTCCTCGATCTGTGCTGCGGTTGGCGTTGATCTTTAGTTGGCCATTGATGTTCTAAACAAAAATTTTTACTCAAGTCAAAATCCAGTATTCAAATAGTAATAATACAGTATATGGTATCTAGCATGGAATCAACACAACACATGCTAATTAAGTAACGCAAATAGATTCAGATACCACAAGGTCATCACACAGTAATGTAAATAGAACACTGTGCAAGAATTAAACAACACAAAGTTTCATTCATTAATAATAAGTTGCATACATCCGCATATGTTCGTACAGTACATAAGTAATACATGAAACTACAAATGAGATTACATAATGAAATCTAATACAAAAGCCCTATGGTGAAGGTGGGTAAAGGATGTCCATCATGTGGGACACCTGGTCCTCGAGCTCAGTTACCCGAGCACGGAGGATATCCACCTCCCTCGTCAGTTCCTCGACAGAGGGAGAGGCTGGTGGAGCAGGCGGTGCTGATGGTGCAGGTGGTGCTGGTGGAGCGGGTGGTCCGACACCAGAAGTAGATGCTGCATATCGGGGAGCCTTACGTATGAATGGATCAGCAGGATACGGCACAAGCCGCTTACGGGCGGTAACTCTAGTCCTCAGTCCATGTGCGTTAACGGACGATCTCCCTCCGTTAACCCCAGGAATAACAGTACCTTCGAAACAATACCGCTTCTTCGGCGGGGTAGAGGGTGGCTGTACGGGTGCTTCCTGGGGATCCTCGTCGGAATCCTCGTCACTGGAGTCATCAAAGGATGAGTCGTCGGATGATGAGTCATCGGAATCATCTGGGGGTGGCCGCACGGGTGGCTCTGCTCGGCCAGCCATCATCAGTCGGTATCTGAAAGGTGGGATCGGCACGAGACGTCCATCAGAAAGGCGTCGGCACCAATGGTTATGCTCATTACGGAACGGACCTTCCCCAAGTTCTGCAGGAATCACAGCACCATCGGAATGGTGCTGTGGCTCCGAGGGTCCTGGGACAAGTGGAGCTGGAATCTCCTGTAGGTCCTCGGCTCCTTCTGAGGTGACCACTGGGTTGGGTGCATGGCTACTGGCTCCAGAGGACGAAGCGCCAGAGTCACAGGAGGGTGTCAACGATGGGATCTGAGAATCGGCAACCATGGCAGGAGAGGTGGCGGATGAGTCTGAGTCGCTCTCCAAAATGATAACAGGTGGAATATCCGACATCTGAACAATGAAAATAACTTTTTCCATGTCAGTAAGTCATAAAGCAAGCACGTATTAGGCAAAGTAACTACGACAGTCTAGATCATCTATAGCAGTAAGTAGCATGGCAATAACGACAAGTATCATGCAATCGAAAGCAGGTAATAGCATGCAGAAGTGAAAGCAAATAATAGTATACGGCATATAGCAGTAAAAGTAAGCAGCAACATGCAGCAAGTTCCGCAGAAACAAGTAAACTAGCAAGTTGTAGATTAGTCCTATTAGTGAATCCTACTCGGGTCGGTCCAGACTCACTAATGCAACCTAATTCCCTACAACCAATGCTCTGATACCAAATGTGATACCCTGTACTAAATCATTGTGTACGGGCCATCAACAACAGGATCATTACAATGTCAAACACTATATGCGGTTTTAAAATAAGTTTGCATTCATGAATAAAGGTGACGTTTTATCCAACGTCAAATGTTTAACAACTAAAAGTATGCTTCTACGAATAGCAAGCAATAATAGTACGTGACCCATAGGTCGTTACAAATACATCGTTTCAAAAGTAATATAATTTGAATACAAAATAAATGTTTCATGCGGTGACATCTCTAATAAGCGCAGCGGGTGTCTACAAAGCATGACTAGTACAGCGGAAGCAAGCAAACCTTAAGCACCTGAGAAAAACATGCTTAAAAATGTCAACACAAAGGTTGGTGAGCTATAGTTTAAGTATAACAGTAATGTAAGGTAGGCCACGAGATTTCAGTGGTTCAACAGCGTTTCAAAATAGTATGAAAAGTATATGTATAACCGTTGGCACTTGGTAACTAACTTAAGTTTCAAAACAGTATGAAAAGTATATGTATAACCGTGGGCACTTGGTAACTAACTTAACGTAAATAACACCCCCTAAAAGTACACTTGGCGAGTGCATACGTTTACGAAGTATTAAACACCCGGTAAATGCTAGTGCTACTAGCCCGAGTGGGGATGTCAAACCCTATGGATCCATATCCAAGATTAGCATTCACCGGTTCAAAGACCAATGACTAAACGTTACCGAGCTAAGGGGAAAGTTTATGCCGTTGTATAACCCACACATATATAAAGTTTAAGTACTCGTACCTAGTATGTAAAACGTAAAATGCGCATGTATTCTCAGTTTCCAAAATAGTTAAAGTAAAAAGGGATGCTATAACTCACAGTGGAAAGTAGTAAAAGTCGGTACGCGAGAATAGTAAGCAAGTGGTTGGTCCGAACGGTCCTAAACCTAAGTCAAAAGTTACTAAGTCAGTAAATCATTCCCAAAGGTTTAAATGTATGTAAATTAGGTCTTAAGTATCATCATCATTCATCATTAAACAAAAAGTGTAAAGTAAGTTTTAAGTCAAGACTAGGGTTTGAAATAAAGGCTGGTTTCGTTCAGTCGCCACGACTTCTATAAAAACTGAAATGAGGTGAGACCAGTGGCCATGGCTCCATATATTAGTCCCCTAGAGGCTGACCAATTTACAGAACCAAACCCATCTTCGTTTGACCGTGGTGACGGTTTAAGTGCGAGTAGGTCAGAATTTTTTCAGCACAACGTTAATAGGGTGTAGTGACTTTTGGGAGGCCATAGATCCTAAACCGTAACTCGGATTAAGACGAGATCTAAATGGAAAATCATATAATCGAACCGAAATAATTGAAAATCAACTTTACAGTAGCCCAGGTAGTCTGATCAGTTCCAAAAATAGTAAGAAATGTGTTCCGGTTTGTTCTTGGTGCTTGGTGCTTGATGCTCATCACGGTTCTCATCCTTGATGCGTATAGCTTCAAGTGTACAACTCGTTGATGGGTTTGCATCATCTTTACCAAGTTTTGACCATCATAACACTAGTGTAAGTCTAAGACATGTAGCACAACTCACTTAAGAGTTGTATGTAGTTTGATGAACCAAAGTTACATCAAGATCTTAGATCCGACACATACATGAGTTCTAATAGTAATATTAAGCTACAAACTTGAAAGTAAACTAAATAATCAAGATCATAAGTTGTAGAACTAAGATCTTAGCAAGATCTTAAAGATCCTAGACTAGAAAGTCTAGATCTAGTGTTCTTAAGTTAGATCCTAAGTTACAAAACTTGGATCTACACTTTAATGAAACCATAAGTTATGAAACTTAGATTTTCAACTAGTAAAATGTATGTAAACTTGTAAGCTCTTATTTACAACAAAATTAGAAGACCATAAGCTATAGAAACTTAGATCCAACATAAGTATATGAAGTTATAACTAGAAAGTTATACTTCCATGTTCTTGAACTTATAAAGTTAACTTTTAGTTCAAGAAAAATGAGATCAAGATTAACTAGTAATACTTGACCAATTTAACAACATCACAACTTTAAAGTACATAAAATGAAGAAATAAATTAAATCTACAAGTAATAAGTTCATGGTTGTTCATACTTAGAAAGATTCAAGCCAAGGCTTTGATCTTTTAAGAAAGTAAACCTTAAGTTTACAAACATGAATACAAGTATGATTTTAAAACTCATGAATTTTAAATCTTTTAAAACATTAAATGTAGAACCATAAACTAGAAAGTTTAGGTTCTTGTTTGTTCTTGTAATGACAAGATAATATGAAGAATAAACTAGGAAGTTTGATTCTTACAACTAGTAAGTAAACAACAACAACAACAACAACAACAACAACAACAACAAGTAAGTAATCAACAAACATGAACAAGTAACAAACAAGCAAAAGATGATGATGATGATGGTTTAGATTTCGGTTTTTAAGACAAGAAACGAAAGAACATAAAGCTTATTACTTACAAGGTTAGAGAGAAAAGAGAGTAAAAATAAATTGCAAGTAAATGTGTGTGTGTAAAAGTGAGATGAATACAAGTAATAAGTAATCAAAATTTGAAAACAAAACCACCCTCCCACTCTATGTTGGCCGACGGTTTTACAAGGCAAAAGGGGAAGGGTCAAATGCTTGCTTTCATGTATGGGGAGAAGGTGAAGCTCAAAATGGTAATAAAGTTAAGTGGTGTGGGAATAAGGTGCAAGTTTACAAGTAACTAGTCTTTACATGCCACTAACTAATTTAGTTTTGTCTTAATGAGTTACTAGTAACAAAATGGGCTCCTAATTAATCCATTAAGAGAAGTAGGGTGGGCTTCCAAGTCCATGTACATTTATAAAGCCCAAGTCTAAGTAAGTAACAAGTTAAATAAACAAAGCCCAAGTAATTAACTAGTAACATTAGTTAATTAAAAATGATCAATATTAATTAATCATGAATGTAAATAATATTCGAAAATATTATTCGTGTAAAGTACTTGTGTCACGAAGACAAATCGGGTATGTAAAGTTAAATACAGTAACAAGTAACACGTATAAGAACACGTTTATTAAAATGCAAGCATTAATAATAAATTATTAATAATTAAACGTTAGAAAATCCAGGGTCGTTACATTACCCACCCGTTAAAGAAAATTTCGTCCCGAAATTTTAAGCTGAGGTAGATGGGGGAGTCGAAAAAAGGTGAGGATACTTCTGCATCATTTGATCCTCTCGTTCCCAGGTAAACTCAGGTCCTTGTTTGGCATTCCATCGTACTCGGACGATTGGAATCTTGTTGTGCTTCAAAGTTTTGACCTCACGATCCATAATTTCGACAGGTTCTTCCACGAAGTGGATTTTGTCATCAATTGTAAGTTCCTCCAATGGTATGACATGTTCTAGTTCAGCAAGGCACTTCTTCAAATTCGATACATGAAAGGTAGGATGAACTGAGCTCAATTGAGTTGGAAGATCCAAACGGTAAGCAACGGGTCCAACGCGCTCCAAGATTTTGAAAGGACCAGTGTATCGCGGGTTTAACTTCCCACGTTTTCCAAAACGGATCACACCTTTCCAAGGCGCGACCTTCAACATTACACGGTCTCCCACGTGGAATTCAAAGTCTTTACGTTTAAGGTCGGCATAACTCTTTTGGCGATCACGGGTCGTCTTAAGTCTCGATTGAATTTGGACAATCTTCTCAGTTGTTTTATGGACTATCTCGGGTCCGGTGATTTGCGTTTCGCCTACTTCGGCCCAACAAATAGGAGATCGGCACTTGCGGCCATACAACGCTTCAAAAGGTGCGGCATTAATACTCGAATGATAACTGTTGTTGTAAGAGAATTCGGCTAGCGGCAAATGCCTTTCCCAGGCCTTTCCAAAATCAATGACACATGCACACAACATGTCCTCCAAAGTCTGAATCGTGCGTTCGCTTTTTTCGTCGGTCTGTGGGTGATACGCAGTGCTCATGTCGAGACGAGTCCCCAAGGCTTCTTGTAAAGAACGCCAAAATCTGGAAGCAAAACGTGGATCGCGATCTGAGATGATCGATAAGGGCACACCATGACGAGATACAACCTCTTTTATGTATAGTTGAGCTAGTCTTTACATCGCATCCGTTTCCTTCATGGCTAAAAAGTGTGCAGATTTGGTAAGACAGTCAACAATAACCCAGATGGTATCGTATCCGCCCACCATCTTTGGTAACTTCGTAATGAAATCCATTGTTATCCTTTTCCACTTCCATTGCGGGATTTCCGGTTGTTGAAATAACCCAGAAGGTTTCTGATGTTCGGCCTTAACTTTTGAGCAAGTCAAACACTTACCGACATAAGTTACAACATCCTTCTTAAGATTCGGCCACCAATACTGTTCCTTGAGATCGTGGTACATTTTACCAGCTCCTGGGTGAATCGAATATCTCGACTTGTGGGCTTCATCTAATATAAGGTTTCGTAGATCTCCATAACGAGGTACCCAAATTCTTCCGGCATAGCATCGGAGTCTAGTTTCCTTAACTTCAAATTTAGAGACGAGAATGTTCAAGTATTCATGAGATATATTCTCCTCCTTGAGAGCCTCATCTTGGGCTGCTCGGATCTGGCTATTGAGGTTCGAATGAATGGTGATGTTCAGTGCCCGAACACGAAGAGGTGCCATCCTCTCCTTTCGTCTGAAAGCGTCAGCTACAACATTGGCCTTTCCAGGGTGATAACGAAGTTCACAATCATAGTCGTTCAGTGTCTCAATCCATCGACGCTGTCTCATATTCAGTTGCTTCTGATCGAATATGTGTTGGAGGCTTTTATGATCGGTGAAAATAGTGCTCTTAGTTCCATAAAGATAGTGTCTCCACAGCTTTAATGCAAAGACAACGGCTCCAAGCTCGAGATCGTGCGTTGTGTAATTTCATTCGTGAATCTTCAGTTATCGGGAGGCGTAAGCGATAACCTTTGTGCGTTGCATCAGTACACAACCAAAACCACTCTTCGAAGCATCGCAATAAACGACGAAATCATCACTACCTTCAGGAAGTGATAGGATAGGTGCGGTGGTTAACTTCTTTTTCAAGGTTTGAAATGCTGATTCCTGTTCGGGTTCCCAAATGAACTTCTTCCCTTTGTGAGTCAGCGCGGTCAAAGGACGCTCAATCAGAGAGAAACCTTCAATGAATCTTCGGTAGTAACCGGCGAGGCCTAGAAATTAGCGAATGTGAGTCGGAGTAGTGGGGGTTTCCCACTTGCTGATAGCTTCAATCTTTGCGGGATCAACTTTGATACCCTGGTCGCTCACAACATGACCCAGAAATTGGACTTCCTTCAACCAAAACTCACACTTGGAGAATTTTGCATAAAGTTGCTCTGTCTCAAGAGTTCCAGCACTAGACGAAGATGTTATTCATGTTCTTCTTCACTTTTGGAGTAGATGAGGATATCATCTATGAAGACGATAACGAACTTATCCAGGTATGGCTTGCAGACACGATTCATGAGGTCCATGAATACTGCAGGTGCGTTGGTTATACCGAATGGCATTACGAGAAACTCATAATGACCATAACGAGTTCTGAATGTAGTCTTCATCACATCGCTCTATTTCACCCTCAACTGGTGATAACCGGATCGCAAATCGATCTTAGAGTAAACGCTCGATCCTTGCAGTTGATCAAAAAGATCGTCAATTCTGGGAAGAGGATACCGATTCTTGATCATCAATTTGTTGAGCTCACGGTAGTCGATACACATGCGGAATGATCCGTCCTTCTTCTTCACAAATAAAACAGGTGCGCCCTAAGGCGAGAAACTTGGTTGGATAAATCCACGGTCTAGCAGTTCTTGTAATTGGCTCTGCAACTCTTGCATTTCGGAAGGTGCGAGTCGATAAGGTGCGCGAGCTACAGGAGCAGCTCCTGGCACTAAATCGATCTGAAATTCTACTGCTCTTGGTGGCGGTAATCCAGGCAATTCTTCCGGAAAGACATCGGAAAATTCGTTCACAATTCGTACATCGTCCACGCTCTTCACCTCAGTTTCTAATGTTTTCACATGTGCCAAAATAGCAAGACGTCCTTTCTTCATGATCTTTTGTGCTTTCATGCAACTAATGAGATTCAGTCTCGAGCTACATCTCTCTCCGTAAATAATCAGTGGCTCACCGTCTCTGTGTGGTATACGAAGAGCTTTATCTCCACAGATAATGTCGGCCCTTATCTTAGTGAACCAGTCCATACCGACAATAACATCAAAGCTTCCCAACTTAATGGGTATCAAGTCAATCTCGAAATCCACACCAGCTATGTTGATAATAGCTCCTCGACTAATTTGGTCAACTTTCTCAAGTTTTCCATTGGCTACCTCTACAAGCATACTCTCCTTTAAAGGAACTAACGACCAATTTATCTTAGAGCAAAAGTGTCTACATACATAACTTCTATCGGCACCAGTATCAAACAAAACAGAAGCTAATAGATTGTTGATAGTGAATATACCTATGACCAAGTCGGGGTCATCCCGTTCAGCTGCCTACACTCACGAATGACATCAAGATCATGAGTCATCCCGTTCAACTTCGGTTAAGAGAACCAAAACCCCTGGTGCGTATGATGATTTTGGGTCTATAAATGCTAAGTTAGATAAATTTGGTAGGCATTTAGAGAAGATGGATAAGGATATTCATGGTATGAAGGTTGGTTGTGAATATTGTGGGGGATTACATTTAGCAAAAGATTGTGATGTGGGTTTGACTATGAATCAGAAAGAAGAGATCATTTTTATTAGTCAACAGAACAACAATCAGTTTCAGGGACGTGCTCAGTTTAATAGGAATTTCAACAATCCTTATAATCCTCAAGGTAATCAAGGTTCGAGGTTCCAGCTGGGATCTAGTGGAGGTTTTCAACAGCAAGCTCCCGGATATTTTCAGAAGCCCTAAGCCGAAGAGAAAAAGTCTAATCTTGAAGCTATGATCGAAAAGCTTGTGATATCTCAAACTCAACTGGTTACTACTGTTACTCAAAAAAATGAGAAGAATTATCAAATGTTTCAAAATCAACAAGCCGTTATTCAAAATTTAGAGAAATAAATTGGTCAGCTTACTAATCAGAGTAATGAGAGGAAACTGGTGGAGTTATCGAGTAAAACAGATACTAACCCAAAGAATGGATACGTTAATGCTATCACCACTCGAAGTGGTTTAGCATATGATCTACCGAGGAAGCCCGTCGAGTATGATTTGAGGGTTTCATTAGCTAAGGATAGTGAGCCCGTTGTTGTTAGTGAACCGGAGGGAAAAGGAGCCGGAACAGGTGATTGAGAAAGTTTTAAGGGTACCGGAAACCGTTGCTGCTAAACCGGTAGTTAAAGAGTATCAACCACCGCTCTCATTCCCGAGGAAGCAAATATTGGAGAAGCTGGAGGCAGAAAAGTCCAAGTTCATAGACTTGATTAAAAAATTTAACATAAATATGCCTTTTATTGATGTGATTGCAGGTATGCCAAAGTATGCAAGGTTTCTTAAGGATTTGCTAACTAACAGGAAGAAGCTGGAGAACGTATCTTCGGTCAGGTTGAATGCCGCATGTGTGATGACCCGGGAATTTCCGAACCAAATTTAAACTTGAATCTTATATGATTTTGACACGATAAGCAAAGTCTGTAATGTTGAAGTCTCAAAACCTTTGAACTATGTTCATGTATACAATTGACCTTCGACCATTGCCGATGATTCACGAACAATTGTTTGTAAATGAATATATATATATATATATAAATGTAAGGATATATGATAAGTTAAAATAATAAAATATAAACTAAACCTTGGAATTATTTATGTAAAACAATAACTAAGTTACTATTAAAATGAATACTTATATATAAATATAATTCCTATACATAACTAATATTGTATGTAATATATATAAAATATAAAATATATAAATATAAAATATGCAGGATATATTATTAATATATTACATATAATTATAAATTATAATATAGTTCTTATATTAATAAATATTACTTTCATTAGTAACATTAATACCAGTATTATTAACATTATTAATTTAATACATAAAATAAAAATATGAGAATTGATAAGCATAATTCGTTGTATCAACGTTATTAATATTACTCTCATTACTAGTATCAATATTAATATCAGTATTATTATTTGTATTATTAAGATATATATTAGATAGATATGAAAAATGAAACATGTAACTTGTGGTTATTAGTAATATTATCAAGTACTATCATTAAAAATCATAATTTTCATTATTATCATTAATAATATGATCATTATCATTTTCATAGTTATTATTATAATTACCATTATTTATTATCATTAATATTAGTATTAGTGATATTATTATCATTATTATTATTTCTATTATTATTATTTCTATTATTATTATTAATATTATTTTGATTTGTATTATTATTATTATTATTATTTTCTATTATCAGTATTTTCTATAACACTTTATTATTTAATATTAACATTATTAATATTATGATTAATTCCTTTATCATTATTAGTATATTTATTATTAATCTTTATATTTACATTTAGTAGTCAATAATTCAGATAGAAACAAACTGATTGGAATTAAAAAAAGAAAACTTGTACGAATCAGTGGAAAACTCACTATCCGATTCCTCTTTATTTATTTATTTTTTGTCTTCTCCATCTAAATCGAATATCCTTGTCGACAAGTCAGTTAAGGGTCAGTTTCAATTGTCAATTACAAACATTAAGTGATCAATTATCTTACAGCATCACTCAATTATCCTATAAGATCCCCTACGTACTGAAATTCGTGATTTAAAAATAGAAAAATTAAAAACACCGTAGGTGTCGACCTCGGTTCCTGTCTCAGCTTTCAAATGTTTCAAAAACGAATTTAATTTCAAAATGTATTAATGCTATATTGTTAGGAATCGTCTATGTAAAATTTCTGTAAAATATCAAGGTCCAATTCTTCCTAACAAAGTTTGATTGTCGAGTCAAAGTTATGTTTCAAAAAAAGTCAACATATGTTCTTCAGATAAATCCGAACTTTCTATTTCGATTTAAATAAAATTGATGTTTAAGAAAGTTTGTAGGAGATATTTAAAGTCTTTTTCGTGTTATACATATTGACTGAAACGTACTATAATTCGAAAATGGATTTAAGCTTCATCGTGTTCTTCAGCAAAAATTATACAGCTTTTATTTATTTAATTATTTTTATTGTTTTAATTAATTACAAACATAAACAAATGATTCTGTTCGATTTAGTGTTTTTAAATATATCACATATATTGGTTTGATGATTGAAATCGATTCTCTGGTTAATTCAATTTGTTTCTGGGTTGGGAGAAGAAGGGAAAAACAGTTTGATATGGGTTATAAAAATTAAAGTGGGTTTTAAATCATAAAAATGTAAACAGACGGCTGGTTAAAGGTGTTGTGGGTCGAGTAGGAGGTCGTGGGTTCGAGCCCATCTTGGGCAGTTCTTTTTAGAGGAAATTTTCAAGGGTATACTCTTTTCTTTTCTTTTCATTTCTAATATTAATATTATTATTATTATTATTATTATTGTTGTTGTTGTTGTTGTTGTTGTTGTTGTTGTTGTTGTTGTTGTTGTTGTTGTTGTTGTTGTTGTTGTTGTTGTTGTTGTTGTTGTTGTTGTTGTTGTTGTTGTTGTTGTTGTTGTTGTTGTTGTTGTTGTTGTTGTTGTTGTTGTTGTTGTTGTTGTTGTTGTTGTTGTTGTTGTTGTTGTTGTTGTTGTTGTTGTTGTTGTTGTTGTTGTTGTTGTTGTTGTTGTTGTTGTTGTTGTTGTTGTTGTTGTTGTTGTTGTTGTTGTTGTTGTTGTTGTTGTTGTTGTTGTTGTTGTTGTTGTTGTTGTTGTTGTTGTTGTTGTTGTTGTTGTTGTTGTTGTTGTTGTTGTTGTT
Source organism: Rutidosis leptorrhynchoides (assembly GCF_046630445.1). NCBI lineage: Eukaryota > Viridiplantae > Streptophyta > Magnoliopsida > Asterales > Asteraceae > Rutidosis > Rutidosis leptorrhynchoides. The sequence continues at coordinate 702,489,449 of NC_092333.1, read as the reverse complement.
GTTGTTGTTGTTGTTGTTGTTGTTGTTGTTGTTGTTGTTGTTGTTGTTGTTGTTGTTGTTGTTGTTGTTAATTATGATCGATGTTATTACAAGTATTAAAACTATTATTATTATTAATACTAATATAGGTATTATTATTATTATTATTATTATTATTATGATTAAGGATTATTATTATTAGGTATTATAAGTTTATGAACTAAAATCTTATGAGCTTAAATAAGTTAAGTAAGTATATAGTTATAAAGTTTATATTGAGTAGGATATGAGTAACACAGCTATGGTCATGTGTATGATAATCAAAGTATTTATATATATTTGTATGTACAGACATAAAACCGTTAAGATTTTTAAGATATTAGAATATTATGAAGAATGTTATGACGTAAAAGTAATGTAACAAAGTTATGAGTTAAGTAATATAATTAAGCTTAAGTAAAATTCATGATTTAAAAAAAGTATGGTTATAAATGTTAATTCGAAACTTCGAATACGAAAATAATATTTTGCTAAATGATATTAAGCATATATAAATTTATGGAGTTAAAAACTATGGATAAATTATGATTTAAGCGAGCTATTAATTATCAATATCATTATCATCAAAATTATTATAACACTAACTGTAGTAATAATTAGTATTATCATTATTATTATCATTTTTATTATTATTATTAGTAACATTATTATTATTAACATAACTAGTAGGTATATAAAACAATATTTATAACAGATAATTTAACTCTATTATTTTATTTTAATAAGTATTAATTAATTATTTAAGATATATAAAATAAATATATTTAAGTTATTTATTAAACATAGCATACAAATCATTAAATATAACAAGTATATTAATATTGTTAAAATATGAACTTGTTATATGTTTTAATACATATATGAATAATATAGGTTCGTGAATCCGAGGCCAACCCTGCATTGTTCAGTTGTTCAATATCGTCATATGTATTTTTACTACAAAATACATTAGGTGAGTTTCATTACTCCCTTTTTAAATGCTTTTGCAATATATATTTTTGGGACTGAGAATACATGCGCTGTTTTTATAACTGTTTTATGAAATAGACACAAGTAATTGAAACTACATTATATGGTTGAATGATCGAAATCGAATATGCTCCTTTTTAGTCTGGTAATCTAAGAATTAGGGAACAGACACCCTAATTGACGCGAACTCTAAAGATAGATCTATCGGGCCCAACAAGCCCCATCCAAAGTACCGGGTGCTTTAGTACTTCGAAATTTATATCATGTCCGAAGGAGGATCCCGGAATGATGGGGATATTCTTATATGCATAATGTGAATGTCGGTTACCAGGTGTTCAATCCATATGAATGATTTTTGTCTCTATGTATGGGACGTATGTTTATGAGAAATGGAAATATAAAATCTTGTGGTCTATTAAAATTATGAAATGATTTTTTATGATAAACTAATGAACTCACCAACCTTTTTGGTTGACACTTGAAGGCATGTTTATTCTCAGGTATGAAAGAAATCTTCCGCTGTGCATTTTCTCATATTAAAGATATTACGTGGAGTCATTCATGACATATTTCAAAAGATGTTGCATTCGAGTCATCGAGTTCATCAAGATCATTATTAAGTCAATTATAGTTGGATGTATTATGAAATGGTACACATGTCGTCAACTTTCAACGAAATGAAAGTTTGTCTTTTAAAACGAATGTAATGTTTGTAAAATGTATCATTTAGAGGTCAAGTACCTCGCGATGTAACCAACTATTGTGAATCGTTTTTAATCGAGATGGACTTCGTCCGGATGGATTAGGACGGGGCGTTTCAGTTGGTATCAGAGCGGTGGTCTTAGCGAACCAAGACTGCATTAGTGTGTCTAACTGATAAGTCGTTAGGATGCATTAGTGAGTCTGGACTTCGACCATGTCTGCATGTCAAAAGTTTTGCTTATCATTTCGTGTCGAAAATCATCTACTATTCATCCTTAGGAAATTAACTTCTCATTATTCTTAGTCTAGACATGTTTTACAGCATTGGTTGCATGAATAGTGTATAGACAAATCCATATCTTAGCGTATATGTTATTGTGGACTTTATCTGACACGTTTCCTTAATTTCCTCCGTAATCCACGGGATCTTCTATACTATATTAGATATTCTATATAATTAGAATATTATCCGATAACCGAAAATCATTTAATATCGAAAATCCTCTAACTGATCATAAGAGATGAATCCTACACCTAGCTTGGATTCCATTAGTTCTGGAAGTAATTTCGAGATGCGTATTGAAGTAGACTCCGAAGTCAACCCGAAGTGTCTCCACCGTTTAACTATTTTTCTTTCTGGAGGAGATGGGGGTGGGTCCGAGACTTACTCACTCGATGGAGAAATGAAGAAGGTGAGCCCTACCGCGAACCAAACTTACCTCCTAACATCGGAGAAAAATGATGTACTCACCGGTGAACCTATGTGCAACACTGTATTCACCCTTCTTGCTAAAGTTTTCCATCTCAAAGGTCGCATTACTGCAATCTCAGAAAATATTCAACCTCTACTTCCAAATACCAATCGAAGTGGAATATTAGAAGAAGTTAGAGAACTTCGAATTAATAGTCAAGATCTATCGAATCAGATGAGTGGATGGATAGAAATGATAGAGGGTAGGATAGAAACCCTGACAAGAATGGTGTGTAATCTACAAGCTATACTTACTACACCAACATCATCACCAACCTCAGCACCAACAACACTTGTAGCACCGACAGCAACAGTACCACCATCAGCAACACCAGCAGCATAATCAGTACCAACAACAACAACATCATCACACGTCTCAATCTCGCAATCTATACCTCAAGCATAATCATCGTTCTACGAATCGTTCTACATAAACTATCTTCGTCCTTCATGGCGATTATGTAATCTCTAATGTTTTAGAGATTATGCACTCTAGTTCTAGCCGTAAATCTGATGAGTTTAATATCACATTGACTCATTAAATCCATGATTACGTCTAAAAAATATATATATGTATATATGTTTTCATAAAGATTGTAATTAAAAGTTTTATTATACAAACTGTTAATGGTGAAAATATTTTAACGGGTATGTAATACCCGAGGAATATTTAGATTTCACATTAATAAGTTACACTGTATATTCTTTGAATCTGATTCAACAGTCATTCACAATCCTACTTACATCTCCAGATATACGAATCCGCTCACCACAGAATAACTATTTTCATTCAATTTCATATTCGGATTTTGACCTATCAGAATCCAACAAGTGGCATAATGAAGAAAATATTTGACAAAATAAAATTTGTTAGAAACAAACAAATTAACTATGAGGAATTTTTTAAGAATTCACGCTAACAAAATCCTAGCTAATTGTTCATAGCTAACTGATTACATTTTATTTATCGCAATTTACATTCTCGCAATTTTATTTTATTGTCATTTAATTTCTGTTATTTACTTTACGCACTTTATTTATCGTCATTTAATTTCTGTTATTTATTTTACGCACTTTAAATATCGGGACACGTATACAAGGTTTTGACATATCATATCGATGCATCCATATATATTATTTGGAATAACCATAGACACTCTATATGTAGTAATGATCGAGTTCTCTATACAGGGTTGAGGTTGATTCTCAAATAATATATATAGTTTGAGTTGTGATCCAGTCTGAGACATGTACACGGGTCACGATACGTATTAATTAATTCGAATATTATATATTAAATTATACATGAATTATTGGACTGTTAACTGTGGACTATCGACTATGGACTAATAACATTAGACAATTAAAATGAATTAAAATATTGATTATAACATATGAGATGAAACGACCCGTCCTAATCCATCCGGACAAAGTCCATATCGATTATAAACGATTCACAACAGTTGATTACATCGCGAGGTACTTGACCTCTATATGATACATTTTACAAACATTGCATTCGTTTTTGAAAAGAAAATCTTTCATTACATCGAAAGTTAACAGCATGCATACCATTTCATAATATATATAACTATAATTGACTTAATAATAATCTTGATGAATTCAACGACTCGAATGCAACATCTTTTGAAATATGTCATTAATGACTCCAAATAATATCTTTAAAATGAGCAATTTCACAGCGGAAGCTATCTTTCGTACCTGAGATTAAACATGCTTTAAAGTGTCAACCAAAAGGTTGGTGAGTTCATTAGTTTATCACAAACAATCATTTCATAATTTTAATAGACCACAAGATTTTCATTTCTAGTTCTCATAAATATACGTCCCACACATGGAGACAAAAATCATTCATATGGATTGAACACCTGGTAACCGACATTCACAATATGTATATAAGAATATCCCCATCATTCCGGGATCCTCCTTCAGACATGATATAAATTTCGAAGTACTAAAGCATCCGGTACTTTGGATGGGGCTTGTTGGGCCCGATAGATCTATCTTTAGGATTCGCGTCAATTAGGGTGTCTGTTCCCTAATTCTTAGATTACCAGACTAAAAAGGGGCATATTCGATTTCGATCATTCAACCATATAATGTAGTTTCAATTACTTGTGTCTATTTCGTAAAACAATTATAAAAACAGCGCATGTATTCTCAGTCCCAAAAATATATATTGCGAAAGCATTTAAAAAGGGAGTAATGAAACTCACCTAATGTATTTTGTATTAAAAATACATATGACGACATTGAACAATGCAGGGTTGGCCTCGGATTCACGAACCTACATTATTTATATATATTAATACATATAATGGTGATCAAATAATTACATCTATTAATTATATAATATTTATATATTTAGACTTGTAGTTTATATAAAGTTTGTACTACATTTTGTCTATATTATATCTTAAATTATATACAATATATATGTTTATTTTGTAAAAAATATGTTAATATGTTTAATATATAATTTTAGGTAATATAAATATATTTTATGTACAACATCTTTATAATAATAACAAAAAATGATAATTTTAATAAAAATGGTAGTTTTAATAGTTATCAGACTTTTCATAATAATGATACTTTAAATAAATATGATGGTAAAAATAATAATAATAATAATAATAATAATAATAATAATAATAATAATAATAATAATTATAATAATAATAATAATAATAATAATAATAATAATAATAATAATAATAATAATAGAAATAAAATAGCAAAGTATACCCTTTAAAATCTTGGAGTAAAAAGAAATGTTGCAGACGGGACTCTAACCCGAGACCCCTCGCTAACCCACCAACACCTCTAACCATTCCTCCACCCATTTCATTTCTGTCTTATAAGCCAGATACAAATATATGAACTGTTTATTAAACGGTTCTTCTTTTTCTAACAACCCATCATCATTTAAACATACTAATCTATCATGATTAAAAGTATTATTTCATCTTACATCATTGTAATAACTATCATCATATCATTATCACGATTCCGTTCATCATCACCATTTCGTTCTTCATCACCGATTTATTTATCATCCTGAAACCACTCCCTTCGATCATCACTATAATTCACGTGATATTCATCTTCATTGTAGAATCACCATCTTCGTGATATGTGTCATCCCCATATCTATCATACTTAATTGTTATCAACTTAATTGCCTGTGTGTGAGTAGAACCCAGGAATAGAAAACGATGGATTACGAACTCATGGGCCAAATTTAATTAAACCAGATTCTCGGCCCAAGTTAAATTAGACAACCCAACTAGCTAAACCCATCTACTTGGAGTACATGAACAAACGTTCAGCCCAAGTTCCATCAAGCAAATTAAGGGCTCGGTACACATATACATTTACAATATGGTAGTGGCCGACAACTAAAAAAAATAACACGGTGGTTGGACAGTAAAGCAGAAACAGGAAGATCAAACAGCTAATTTGGTTTCTTTTTCTTTTAAAATTCTATAGAAACTGGTTCTATGATAAGATGATGGTTGTTTTGTTGCCCTGGCCATCGATCATTAGTAGTAAGGGATGAGGATCTTGTGTTTAAAATAGGAAAACAGAAGTAGTGCTTTACATCATATTCGTGGGTTTCAAACATGAATAAGATTCAAAGATGGTTGTTGTTTGCGATATAGATGGAAAACAGAAAAATAACAAGTACCAGTTGCAACGAATTGCAGTATATATTCGATGGTTTTGGGGTCTGTTGAGTAGCGAATAACAACAAAATAAAAGATAGTTGTTGTAGGGGTTCGGTGGTGGTTGTTTATGGTAAATAAGAGGAGAGAGAGAAGAGAGGGATAGAGGTGGTGGTGTAGGGTGGCTCATGGTGGAATTAAGATGGTGGTAGGTTGTGGTTGACGGTGTGATGATGGATCATGGTGACTGATGGTATAGAAACAAAAATCATTCGTTACAGCCTCATCTTCTTTCCCTTTCACGTTTAATGTTTCAAAAAATAGAAATAGAAAGACCATACATCAGCAAGGGCTGTTTGGGTTAGTGTTGATCGGTCCAACATGGTAACAACGAGATATTAACAGGTGGTGGAGGTTTTATGATTGGTAGTGGTTTAGTATCGATATGGAACAAAAACATACCAAGTTGGCTAAGATGGCGTTGATCATAGGTGGTGGTGGTCGTCGGCGATGTACATGCAGATGGTGGATAGAGTGAAGATGGTGGATGAATGAGATGTGGGTGGTGTTTTGATGGCCGAATAAAGAGCAGGTATTGATGATGATAATATTCGTTGGGTGGTGGCATTATATGGATGTAAACAGAATATTATTATAGCGGCAGCATCATGTGATTATAATGGTTAATGGGTTGATGTGGTTTTGGTTTACAGTAGAAAAATTTGGTTATATGGTTGGTGTCTTTGATGATCAAATAGAAACAAAACAGGAAAACTTACAGTGGCTTCGATGGTGGTTGGGTTGCATGGTGTATATAGCCGGTGAAGGTGTTTTCGAGTTTGAAGGATGGTGGTGGCGGTTTTGTAGTCGTGCCCCATCATAGTTTGGTTCATCGATTAACCGAATGAAATAAAAGAAAGAGTAATAATTTTTAATTTGGAAGTGGTGTGTATATATAACTTGTAAAATATATAAATATGTATATATAAATCAAAGAAAGATGGTGGAAGCTTAAAGCCAAAAATAGTGCAATAGTAATACCAACTTCACTTATTCTGTATTTGTGAGTTTGTGCAAAGAATTCACCAAGTGGTGATTGAGTTGTCGAAGGAATCACAAGTAGGAGGGAAGTATGAGTGTGTGGCTATAAGTTATGCATATGTATATATGTATTATAAATAAAAATCAGTGGAATCCAATGAACTTCAATCAAGCACAGAAATCTCAAATATTACTCAATTAGACACAGAGGTAATATAATATAATAATAATTATAATATAATTTAAATATAAAACGTGTGATTAGGTTAGCCGTCATCTACTATTTCATTCACGGACTGAATTTCGGGTTTTGTTGATAATCAGTTGTGAATAAAAGTTCTCAAAAAAAATAATAATCCCATATTCTTAAATTAACCATATTTATTTATTTTGGTCATTATGGTATAGAATTTAGTCATTAATTTAATAAATAAAAATTTCATCAACTGTCCCTCTCATTTATTGGTAAAATATAAAAAGTGTAAAAATCAATTAATTAGATCCTAAATATACTTTTAATAAGCCTATAACTTATATAACTCATTTTTGTATCACCGTTTATCTTAAAATTACATAAGTTTGAATTTAACTTGTTTAATATCGTTCGAAACATCAAACGAGTATTACAATCATTTAATATTTTTTTTTTATACTTTATATATATGTATAGATTCAGGTTTTATTAAATACATTAAGTATATGTTTTCAAATAAATAAATTTATTATTTAATCTTATATAATTAATATTCATGTACATATATATATATATATATATATATATATATATATATATATATATATATATATATATATATATATATATACATACATACTTAAATATATATAAATCTATTTACAAATAGTTGTTCGTGAATCGTTGGGAACAGTCGAAGGTCAATTGAATATATAAACATAGTTTCAAAATTTTCGAGACTCAACATTATAGACTTTGCTTATCGTATCGGAATCATATGAAGATTAAGTTTAAATTTGGTCGGAAATTTCCGGGTCGTCACAGTACCTACCCGTTAAAGAAATTTCGTCCCGAAATTTGAGTGAGGTGGTCATGACTATCAATAAAAAATGTTTTCATGATGAATATGAGTTGATAAATAAAGTTTTATCTTCATTGAGTAATATGAATAAGATAATTTGATTACTCGAATAGTACGAATGAAGCTTTCACTAAATAGTGAAATGAGATAGATAAGTTTCATCATAACTTTTCACTAGTCATGGTTGAATTCTGAAATTCAAGGGATTTAAACAAAATTTTTGAAATCTAAAAGATTTGATTCTTCGGCGAATAAAGAAATTAAGATCTCTATAATTAAATACGGTGATCTGCCTTGATTACACTTTCTGATATTCCCATTATAAATTAAACTCTTCCGTTCCATTATTCTCTCCATTCCTATACTTTCCTTCTTGTTTCATACATCCAAAAGATTCTAAAAATACTTAGTCCAGTTCTGATCATTGTCCTCATCCTTACTATCGCAACAATCATTCTCCTTTTCCAACTTCCACCAGAGGAATCTGCTTTCTTCTACTTCGCCCTGGGGATTATAATGTTTTTAATTCTCCCGTGTCTTTATGTTGTGATACACATTGATATACACGGTTTGTAATTTCCATGTTGTTATTGGGCTTTATATTTTCTCTTATATTTTGAAGCTCTATGCTTTTGTTTTCTCTTCCCGACATCAAGTCAAGCGAATAATGGTCCAGAATTTGTAGATATAGAGTTTCGAATGATTAAAATGTTCTAAGCAGGAAGGAACGTGATAGAACGATTTGATTTTTCAAATTTATCAACATCACGGAAGATAGAACCATTAAGAATACATTTTCTTGATATGTTCAGAAGTTAAGTAGAATGAAAGAGTTATGTAACATGGCACATGATGACGTTATGATCTGTGAATCATCATGTTCCAATAGAAACTCAGCATGACTTACTGTAATATAATCACGTTGATCAAGTGTCATTATATTATACTAACTCATGCATCAGTTCTCAACATTACTTCAATACCATTCATATTTTAAGCTCGATAGTTTACAGAATATAGAAACTAAGAGTTTCTATATGATGTAACACTGATAGCACTAATAGATTAATGATTTAGATAAGAATAGTTATAAAAATATCTTCAGAAATATGGAGGATATTTATAATGAAAGATACGATAATATCTTTGAATATCTAAGATCAGAGGATGATGTAGACTATTGTCCACAAGGGTTTAGGGTAAGGAGTAAGATATTCGCTAAAGACTTCAGCAGGCATTGAATCATTTAGATTCTTTGAAGTCAAACTTATTCTCTGTGATTTGTCCACGGCTTCCTTCATAGTTTCGCATAATCCGCTTTTCGGTACTAAATTTTCTATTGGGTGTTTCCAATACTCCATTCTTTATCATCAAATTTTCGACGGTTAACGTCGTCTACGATTGTCTACAGTTTCTGCTGCTTCATTTAGCTTCCTCAAGATTTGGAGTATTGATTCGTAGACTGGGTGCTTTTCAGAATTTCAGAATAGAAGATCATAATTCCAAGATATAAATGTTATATGTATACATATAACTGTTGATGTAGACATGCTACGAGATTTTAAAATACTGATTGCAATTTCTCGGTAATTTGAATGGCAATTCTCGTTATAAGATGTGAATAAGTATATGATAGGGTTCCGATAAATATAATGATTTTTCGGAGAGTCAAAGATCAACGAAGTTGTTGGTAAGTTTAATGCTAATGTAGTGAGATATAAATGGTTTTCCGGTATCGATGACGAAAGGTAAACTTATATATCAGGGTTATAATAAGCTAATCCGAGTGAAAAGTCGAAGTTGACTTGCTGGAGCTGTGACAAAATTTACTACTTTAATAGGAATTACCAAGTTATTTTTGGTAATAATAATACTAAAGGAATTAGCACAGATACGTGTTAAATGTTTACTCAGGTTCCAAGAGTTTTCAAGTGCATAACTATATGCATCAATCTCTTCTTACGTAGATGAAGTGCGGTTGGTTCATCCTCTCGATTGAGGTGTTTTCAAGAATTACGAAAGGTTTGGACGTAGATTGTAATTGTCAAGATACAAATGAGGTTTAAAATGAGATCAAGTGGCAAACTTGAAGAAATGTTTAGTTTCATATGTTATAGTCAATATTTTAATTCATTTTAATTGTCCAATGTTGGTAGTCCACAGTTGGTGGTCCACAGTTAGCAATTCAATAATTCATGTATAGTTTAATTGATGTTTTAGCAGAGTAGTATATAAAATAGCTTATATTTTTGCAGGAAAATACTATTAAATACGATACAATTTTACACAAGATATTTATTTATTTAGAGAACAGATATACTTAAACCTTGCTACAACACTTATAGGCAGTGTACCTAATCGTACAGTAGTGTAGTTTTTAGTAAGTCCGGTTCGTTCCACAGGGAATCTTTTTAAACAAAGCTTAACGCTATATTAGTTTACTTTTATAGAAATACAAATATATATATAAGTAATATTATTATTATAAAGGGGGGTTTTTACCGTTGAATGACCGGTTTGTCGATTTTAAAACTTTAGTCGCAGTTAAAACCTAATGTAAAATATTAAATAAATAAAAGACTTAATTTAAAGCGTAAAATAAATAACGATAATGAAATTGCAATAAATAAAAGTGCGATAAAATAAAATTGCGATAATTAAAAAGTACGATAATTAAAAGTGCGATTAAATAACAATAAATAAAAATGCGATAATTAGAAGTGCAATTAAATATAAAATAAAGGAAATTAAATATGAAATAAAAGAATTATGCTTATTTAAACTTCCGTAATCATGATGTTTGACGTGTTGATTTTAGTTTTATGCCCATGGGTTAATTGTCCTTTGTCCTGGATTATTTAATATGTCCATACGGATTTGTCCATAATAGTCCATCAGTCATAAATATAAAGAGCGAAAGCCTTCTTCAAATTATTCTTATTTCCGAAGTCAAATATTCCAACTAATTGGAGATTCGAATTGTAACAAGGTTTTAATACTTTGTTTAATGAATACACCAGGTTATCGACTGCGTGTAAACCAAGGTTTTACTACTTTGTTAACAATTACACCAATTACCCTTGAATGTAATTCACCCCTGTTTCAACAAGTCTATTAACTATTAATCCAGTTCCGTATCCGGTAAAATGAATAATTATTGGTATTTATAGATATCCCGCCCACCGTACCCAGTCAAGCGTATGTGGTTATATATAAATATGTCGAATTATAAGTTTGTATATTAAATTAACAAGGTATTGTTTAGTTAATATAAAACCCATTAATAGCTCATAGTCTAATTTCTACAAGTGTCGTTCTTTTATCCAAACCCCAATTATGGTACAAAGCCCAATTACCCAATTTTAGTAATTAGCCCAACATCATGATTACTTCGGATTAAATAAGCATAATAATAACTTAGCTACGAGACATTAATATAAAAAGGTTGAACATAACTTACAATGATTAAAAATAGCGTAGCGTTACACGGACAGAATTTCGACTTACACCCTTCCAACATTCGCTAACATACCCTTATTATTAGGATTAAAATTAAAATTAAAATTAAAATTAAAATATAAATATAAATATATACGATATAGATAGAGAGATGGATATATTTGGTGATTTTTGCGATCAGAATTCGTTTGCTTTTATAGGGATTTTTGACTTTTGGGGCTCCGCGACTCGCGGCATTTTTGCCTTCAAACTCCGCGAGTCGCGGAGTTTGAAATTACAGCTCAGTCCCTTTTGGAGTCTTTCTTGCCGACGGTTTTAAATATTAATATAATATATATATAATTTTTAAGAATTATTTATATATTATATTATATTTATGTGCATAGTTGACTTGTAATTTTTAGTCCGTTGCGTCGAGCGTTGAGAGTTGACTCATGTCCCGGTTCCGGATTTTCGAACGTCCTTGCGTACAATTTAATATCTTGTACTTTGCATTTTGAATCTTGTACTCTTGTAATTTCGAGACGTTTCTTATCAATAATTGGAACCTCTTTGATTGTCTTTTGTACTTTTGAGCTTTTTGGTCGTTTGCGTCTTCAATTCGTCGAATCTGTCTTTTGTCTTCACCTTTTATTATTTAAACGAATATCACTTGTAAATAGAATAATTTCAACTAAAAGCTTGTCTTTCTTGAGGAATAATGCTATGAAATATATGTTCGTTTTTAGCATTATCAAATATTCCCACACTTAAGCGTTGCTTGTCCTCAAGCAATATCGTCTTGAAATACTAGAATCACTTCTTTATTCTTCACACTTTGTACATCAGTGATTTCTATACGGTGATATAAACAATGGTAGTAACGATATGGTTTACAGTCCCACATGACTATAAAAATTTAGATCCATTAAGGAAATTGGATCTTTATGAAAACATTTGATCTTTTGAAAATTAAATCTAGTTTTTACCCTAGATAAGTTTTCCGGAATAACCCTTTACCGGTGTTTGCAAAATATTTTTGTGGGTTTGGTGGGTTTCAGATTTGAAAATTTTAGCTCAAAACTTATGGTTTTGTGTCACCCACTTGCTAACCTTGTATTTGGAAAGCAACACGTCCAGTTTACTTGTCCCGTATATTACCTTTCGGTAAACTACCGTCCGGTTGTAAAGAAAAGCGTTGAACAAGCAACTGTTAAGGCAATGTCCCCTGACATGCTTTTAATTATGGTCTATAACGTGTCGGACGCAATTACTATCCTTGGTAGGAGCAATAGTAAAGCTTACCCTTATAATTTTTCGGTATGGCACAAGGTCCTGTCTTTGACCGCTATGCAACCACCGTTCTTACGGTTGACACCCGATTTAGTTCTGGTGACCTAATGAATTCCAGGTGAATTCCTAGGATTTTACGTTCAATGGTAATGAACGCATTGAAAATAGGGTTTTCAGAAAACAAATCGGTTTGTAATTTTGATCAAAATATTTTCTCGTTCAAGCTCGAGTTTAGATATCATTGAATTCCATGAGTTTGTAATTCTCAATCTTTAAGGTCAATCTCTAGGATTGAGTAATATCAGTCTTAAAAGCTGATTTTTAATCTTTAAGGAGATTATCCTTTCTGGGGATCTGATTCATTAGTCTTATCCAGCTAATTTGCATGGTGCCCCCCCATTTTTCAAGATAAATCCTTCTCATGGTTAGGATAAATCTGACCACTTGGTGACCCTGTTTAATGCTGAGGTCCGTGGATTTCCTGCTGATTTTAGTGATGACTTTTCTAGATTTTTCGTCAACCTACAGCTGGTCTGGACGACAACTTCATGACCTAAATCAAGAAGCGCGTTTCTTTTTCGGAAGACTTTACTTCCTTTTAATGATGGAATTGATTCATCGTGTAGATCCATTTTTCTTTTCTTTCATCGGGTAAAACAGTTTAGTTTAGTCCAAAGCTAAAGTATTTTCAGTTATTTGTTACAGATATATGTGACATATGTTTAAGATAACTTGGTAAATTTTCCCGCACTTGGCTTTTATTTTCCTTTTTATCGTCCTCTATTCCATTTTAAATGAATTTTAACATTTTGGTTTGTTTCTCAATTTATGTCCTTTTCGAGGTAACAATAATTTCGGTGTTAAAACCTAGTTTTATCGTTCATAAATATGTATAAACATGATTTTGAGTTCATTTAATTGAAAATTTTGAAAAATTTTACTAGAATTGGGTAGTCAGTATATAAGACTAGGGCTGTTCTTTATTATCAGAGAGTACTAGATTCTAATACAACTACTGCTTTACTAGTATTTTTAATGGTAACCAAGTGTTTAAGATAAAAATTTTAAAATCCGAAAGAATTTAACCCCTTCCCACACTTAAGATCTTGCAATGCCCTCATTTGCAAGAAATCAGTAATAATTTAAATTATTGAGGGTGATTTGTGTGAAAATGATTAAATTTTTACTAAAGTTTCCAAATATATTGGCGTTTGTTTGCTGAATGATAAATGGTGCACATCATTTGTTCATTCCGTCTTGTTGTTATTTCACATATATTTTGCATATTGTCATCAAAATTAGTTGCTTTTGCTGAACTTAATGCCAGTCTTTGAAAATGCATTGTTTTACCCTGTTGTGTACATAAGATAAACTGCAAACATATATACATATTTTTGAAGTTTAGTATATTATCCCACATTCAAAAATTATTAAAATCTAAGAATAAAAGTTAGACAATTATAAAAACTATTACAATATTAACAAAAGTATTAAACGTATCAATCATTACAATTTACAAAATAAATAAAACTAAGTATACTAGGGATGATACTGGTACCAATAGGGGTTCCAGGCATAACCATAGGTGCTATAGAATGCTTCGGCAGGGTTATACGTAGGATACGGTGGTTGCATCTCTATAGACCAGGGAGGGAAGATGGGTTTCGGTGTAGGAATATAGTTTCTACCTATATGTTGGCAATGAGCTATGATTTGGTTATGATGAACTTGCCAATCTTCAAATGCTCTTTGTCTAGCATTTTCGTACTCCTGTGAAGCTATAAACCTTTGCATTTCTTGCATCTCATTTCCCCCTCCTACATTACCTTGCTGTTGGTTTCTCTCAACCTGTGGATGTCTACCATGGTATGGTACTGCGGCGTTATTTCGCCTCTTCAAAACTTTCGCACCATGGTATACATTTAAACCTATAGTATCGCGGGGTTCTGGTTCTTCTACTAATAATCCCCCCCGACTTATATCCACACCGAGATATTCACCAATCAAAGTAATAAAAATACCACCTCCTATTATGCTATGCGGTCTTATCCCCCTAACTGAAATGTCCCGTTCTTATTGATTAAAAACGTTCCATATTAATTGATTTCGTTGCGAGGTTTTGACCTCTATATGAGACGTTTTTCAAAGACTGCATTCATTTTTAAACAAACCATAACCTTTATTTCATCAATAAAGGTTTAAAAAGCTTTACGTAGATTATCAAATAATGATAATCTAATATATCCTGTTTACACACGACCATTACATAATGGTTTACAATACAAATATGTTACAACAAAATAAGTTTCTTGAATGCAGTTTTTACACAATATCATACAAGCATGGCCTCCAAATCTTGTCCTTATTTAAGTATGCGATAGCGGAAGCTCTTAATAATCACCTGAGAATAAACATGCTTAAAACGTCAACAAAAATGTTGGTGAGTTATAGGTTTAACCTATATATATCAAATCGTAACAATAGACCACAAGATTTCATATTTCAATACACATCCCATACATAGAGATAAAAATCATTCATATGGTGAACACCTGGTAACCGACAATAACAAGATGCATATATAAGAATATCCCCATCATTCCGGGACACCCTTCGGATATGATATAAATTTCGAAGTACTAAAGCATCCGGTACTTTGGATGGGGTTTGTTAGGCCCAATAGATCTATCTTTAGGATTCGCGTCAATTAGGGTGTCTGTTCCCTAATTCTTAGATTACCAGACTTAATAAAAAGGGGCATATTCGATTTCGATAATTCAACCATAGAATGTAGTTTCACGTACTTGTGTCTATTTTGTAAATCATTTATAAAACCTGCATGTATTCTCATCCCAAAAATATTAGATTTTAAAAGTGGGACTATAACTCACTTTCACAGATTTTTACTTCGTCGGGAAGTAAGACTTGGCCACTGATTGATTCACGAACCTATAACAATATATACATATATATCAAAGTATGTTCAAAATATATTTACAACACTTTTAATATATTTTGATGTTTTAAGTTTATTAAGTCAGCTGTCCTCGTTAGTAACCTACAACTAGTTGTCCACAGTTAGATGTACAGAAATAAATCGATAAATATTATCTTGAATCAATCCACGACCCAGTGTATACGTATCTCAGTATTGATCACAACTCAAACTATATATATTTTGGAATCAACCTCAACCCTGTATAGCTAACTCCAACATTCACATATAGAGTGTCTATGGTTGTTCCGAAATATATATAGATGTGTTGACATGATAGGTCGAAACATTGTATACGTGTCTATGGTATCTCAAGATTACATAATATATAATCCAAGTTGATTAAGTTATGGTTGGAATAGATTTGTTACCAATTTTCACGTAGCTAAAATGAGAAAAATTATCCAATCTTGTTTTACCCATAACTTCTTCATTTTAAATCCGTTTTGAGTGAATCAAATTGCTATGGTTTCATATTGAACTCTATTTTATGAATCTAAACAAAAAAAGTATAGGTTTCTAGTCGGAAAAATAAGTTACAAGTCGTTTTTGTAAAGGTAGTCATTTCAGTCGAAAGAACGACGTCTAGATGACCATTTTAGAAAACATACTTCCACTTTGAGTTTAACCATAATTTTTGGATATAGTTTCATGTTCATAATAAAAATCATTTTCTCAGAATAACAACTTTTAAATCAAAGTTTATCATAGTTTTTAATTAACTAACCCAAAACAGCCCGCGGTGTTACTACGACGGCGTAAATCCGGTTTTACGGTGTTTTTCATGTTTCCAGGTTTTAAATCATTAAGTTAGCATATCATATAGATATAGAACATGTGTTTAGTTGATTTTAAAAGTCAAGTTAGAAGGATTAACTTTTGTTTGCGAACAAGTTTAGAATTAACTAAACTATGTTCTAGTGATTACAAGTTTAAACCTTCGAATAAGATAGCTTTATATGTATGAATCGAATGATGTTATGAACATCATTACTACCTTAAGTTCCTTGGATGAACCTACTGGAAAAGAGAAAAATGGATCTAGCTTCAATGGATCCTTGGATGGCTCAAAGTTCTTGAAGCAAAATCATGACACGAAAACAAGTTCAAGTAAGATCATCACTTGAAATAAGATTGTTATAGTTATAGAAATTGAACCAAAGTTTGAATATGATTATTACCTTGTATTAGAATGATAACCTACTGTAAGAAACAAAGATTTCTTGAGGTTGGATGATCACCTTACAAGATTGGAAGTGAGCTAGCAAACTTGAAAGTATTCTTGATTTTATGAAACTAGAACTTTTGGAATTTATGAAGAACACTTAGAACTTGAAGATAGAACTTGAGAGAGTTCAATTAGATGAAGAAAATTGAAGAATGAAAGTGTTTGTAGGTGTTTTTGGTCGTTGGTGTATGGATTAGATATAAAGGATATGTAATTTTGTTTTCATGTAAATAAGTCATGAATGATTACTCATATTTTTGTAATCTTATGAGATATTTCATGCTAGTTGCCAAATGATGGTTCCCACATGTGTTAGGTGACTCACATGGGCTGCTAAGAGCTGATCATTGGAGTGTATATACCAATAGTACATACATCTAAAAGCTGTGTATTGTACGAGTACGAATACGGGTGCATACGAGTAGAATTGTTGATGAAACTGAACGAGAATGTAATTGTAAGCATTTTTGTTAAGTAGAAGTATTTTGATAAGTGTATTGAAGTCTTTCAAAAGTGTATAAATACATATTAAAACACTACATGTATATACATTTTAACTGAGTCGTTAAGTCATCGTTAGTCGTTACATGTAAGTGTTGTTTTGAAACTTTTAGGTTAACGATCTTGTTAAATGTTGTTAACCCAATGTTTATAATAACAAAAGAGATTTTAAATTATTATATTATTATGATGTACGAATATCTCTTAATATGATATATATACATTAAATGTCGTTACAACGATAAACGTTACATATATGTCTCGTTTCAAAATCATTAAGTTAGTAGTCTTGTTTTTACATATGTAGTTCATTGTTAATATAATTAATGATATGTTTACTTATCATAATATCATGTTAACTATATATATAACCATATATATGTCATCATATAGTTTTTTTACAAGTTTTAACGTTCGTGAATCACCGGTCAACTTGGGTGGTCAATTGTCTATATGAAACCTATTTCAATTAATCAAGTCTTAACAAGTTTGATTGCTTAACATGTTGGAAACATTTAATCATGTAAACATCAATCTCAATTAATATATATAAACATGGAAAAGTTCGGGTCACTACAGTACCTACCCGTTAAATAAATTTCGTCCCGAAATTTTAAGCTGTTGAAGGTGTTGACGAATCTTCTGGAAATAGATGCGGGTATTTCTTCTTCATCTGATCTTCACGCTCCCAGGTGAACTCGGGTCCTCTACGAGCATTCCATCGAACCTTAACAATTGGTATCTTGTTTTGCTTAAGTCTTTTAACCTCACGATCCATTATTTCGACGGGTTCTTCGATGAATTGGAGTTTTTCGTTGATTTGGATTTCATCTAACGGAATAGTGAGATCTTCTTTAGCAAAACATTTCTTCAAATTCGAGACGTGGAAAGTGTTATGTACAGCCGCGAGTTGTTGAGGTAACTCAAGTCGGTAAGCTACTGGTCCGACACGATCAATAATCTTGAATGGTCCAATATACCTTGGATTTAATTTCCCTCGTTTACCAAATCGAACAACGCCTTTCCAAGGTGAAACTTTAAGCATGACCATCTCTCCAATTTCAAATTCTATATCTTTTCTTTTAATGTCAGCGTAGCTCTTTTGTCAACTTTGGGCGGTTTTCAACCGTTGTTGAATTTGGATGATCTTCTCGGTAGTTTCTTGTATAATCTCCGGACCCGTAATCTGTCTATCCCCCACCTCACTCCAACAAATCGGAGACCTGCACTTTCTACCATAAAGTGCTTCAAACGGCGCCATCTCAATGCTTGAATGGTAGCTGTTGTTGTAGGAAAATTCTGCTAACGGTAGATGTCGATCCCAACTGTTTCCGAAATCAATAACACATGCTCGTAGCATGTCTTCAAGCGTTTGTATCGTCCTTTCGCTCTGCCCATCAGTTTGTGGATGATAGGCAGTACTCATGTCTAGACGAGTTCCTAATGCTTGCTGTAATGTCTGCCAGAATCTTGAAATAAATCTGCCATCCCTATCAGAGATAATAGAGATTGGTATTCCATGTCTGGAGACGACTTCCTTCAAATACAGTCGTGCTAACTTCTCCATCTTGTCATCTTCTCTTATTGGTAGGAAGTGTGCTGATTTGGTGAGACGATCAACTATTACCCAAATAGTATCAAAACCACTTGCAGTCCTTGGCAATTTAGTGATGAAATCCATGGTAATGTTTTCCCATTTCCATTCCGGGATTTCGGGTTGTTGAAGTAGACCTGATGGTTTCTGATGCTCAGCTTTGACCTTAGAACACGTCAAACATTCTCCTACGTATTTAGCAACATCGGCTTTCATACCCGGCCACCAAAAATGTTTCTTGAGATCCTTGTACATCTTCCCCGTTCCAGGATGTATTGAGTATCTGGTTTTATGAGCTTCTCTAAGTACCATTTCTCTCATATCTCCAAATTTTGGTACCCAAATCCTTTCAGCCCTATACCGGGTTCCGTCTTCCCGAATATTAAGATGTTTCTCCGATCCTTTGGGTATTTCATCCTTTAAATTTCCCTCTTTTAAAACTCCTTGTTGCGCCTCCTTTATTTGAGTAGTAATGTTATTATGAATCATTATATTCATAGATTTTACTCGAATGGGTTCTCTGTCCTTCCTGCTCAAGGCATCGGCTACCACATTTGCCTTCCCCGGGTGGTAACGAATCTCAAAGTCGTAATCATTCAATAATTCAATCCACCTACGCTGCCTCATATTCAGTTGTTTCTGATTAAATATGTGTTGAAGACTTTTGTGGTCGGTATATATAATACTTTTGACCCCATATAAGTAGTGCCTCCAAGTCTTTAATGCAAAAACAACCGCGCCTAATTCCAAATCATGCGTCGTATAATTTTATTCGTGAATCTTCAATTGTCTAGACGCATAAGCAATCACCTTCGTTCGTTGCATTAATACACAACCGAGACCTTGCTTTGATGCATCACAATAAATCACAAAATCATCATTCCCTTCAGGCAATGACAATATAGGTGCCGTAGTTAGCTTTTTCTTCAATAACTGAAACGCTTTCTCTTGTTCATCATTCCATTCAAATTTCTTCCCTTTATGCGTTAATGCAGTCAAGGGTTTTGCTATTCTGGAAAAGTCTTGGATGAACCTTCTGTAGTAACCAGCTAGTCCTAAAAACTGGCGTATGTGTTTCGGAGTTTTCGGGGTTTCCCACTTTTCAACAGTTTCTATCTTTGCCGGATCCACCTTAATACCTTCTTTGTTCACTATGTGACCGAGGAATTGAACTTCTTCCAACCAAAATGCACACTTTGAAAACTTAGCGTACAATTCTTCCTTCCTCAATACTTCTAACACTTTTCTCAAATGTTCACCGTGTTCTTGGTCATTCTTTGAGTAAATAAGTATGTCATCAATGAAAACAATGACAAACTTGTCAAGGTATGGTCCACACACTCGGTTCATAAGGTCCATGAACACAGCTGGTGCATTAGTTAAACCAAACGGCATGACCATAAACTCGTAATGACCGTAACGTGTTCTGAAAGCAGTCTTTGGAATATCATCTTCTTTCACCCGCATTTGATGATACCCGGAACGTAAGTCAATCTTTGAATAAACAGACGAGCCTTGTAGTTGATCAAATAAGTTGTCGATTCTCGGTAGTGGGTAGCGGTTCTTGATGGTAAGTTTGTTCAACTCTCGGTAGTCGATACACAACCTGAATGTACCATCTTTCTTCTTGACAAACAAAACAGGAGCTCCCCACGGTGATGTGCTTGGTCGAATGAAACCACACTCTAAAAGTTCTTGTAATTGGCTTTGCAGTTCTTTCATCTCGCTGGGTGCGAGTCTGTAAGGAGCACGAGCTATTGGTGCAGCTCCTGGTACAAGATCTATTTGAAATTCAACGGATCGATGTGGGGGTAATCCCGGTAATTCTTTCGGAAATACATCGGGAAATTCTTTTGCAATGGGAACATCATTGATGCTCTTTTCTTCAGTTTGTACTTTCTCGACATGTGCTAGAACAGCATAGCAACCTTTTCTTATTAGTTTTTGTGCCTTCAAATTACTAATAAGATGTAGCTTCGTGTTGCCCTTTTCTCCGTACACCATTAAGGGTTTTCCTTTTTCTCGTATAATGCGAATTGCATTTTTGTAACAAACGATCTCCGCTTTCACTTCTTTCAACCAGTCCATACCGATTATCACATCAAAACTCCCTAACTCTACTGGTATCAAATCAATCTTAAATGTTTCGCTAACCAGTTTAATTTCTCGATTCCGACATATATTATCTGCTGAAATTAATTTACCATTTGCTAATTCGAGTAAAAATTTACTATCCAAAGGCGTCAATGGACAACTTAATTTAGCACAAAAATCTCTACTCATATAGCTTCTATCCGCACCCGAATCAAATAAAACGTAAGCAGATTTATTGTCAATAAGAAACGTACCCGTAACAAGCTCCGGGTCTTCCTGTGCCTCTACCGCATTAATATTGAAAACTCTTCCACGGCCTTGTCCATTCGTGTTCTCCTGGTTCGGGCAATTTCTAATAATGTGGCCTGGTTTTCCACATTTATAACAAACTACATTGGCATAACTTGCTCCGACACTACTTGCTCCGCCATTACTCGTTCCGACACCATTTGTTCCTTTCGTTCTATTAACCCCTGTTCCGTAGACCTCACACTTCGCCGCGCTATGACCATTTCTTTTACACTTGTTGCAAAATTTGGTGCAGAACCCCGAGTGATTCTTTTCACACCTTTGGCATAGCTGCTTCTGATTGTTGTTGTTGTTGCGGTTATTATTGTTGTTGGGATGATTGTTGTAGTTGCTGTTGTTGTTGTTGTTGTTGTTGTTGTTGGGCCGTTTGTTGTAGTTGCGATTGATGTTGCGATTATTGGGATAATTGTTGCGATTATTGTTGTAATTGCTGTTGTTGTTGTATTGGTGATTCTTATCACCGTTTTCCTCCCACTTTCTTTTGACTTGCTTCACATTGGCCTCTTCAGCAGTCTGTTCTTTAATTCTTTCTTCAATCTGGTTCACTAGTTTGTGAGCCATTCTACATGCCTGTTGTATGGAGGCGGGCTCGTGTGAACTTATATCTTCTTGGATTCTTTCCGGTAATCCTTTCACAAACGCGTCGATCTTCTCTTCCTCATCTTCGAATGCTCCCGGACACAATAGGCACAATTCTGTGAATCGTCTTTCGTACGTGGTAATATCAAATCCTTGGGTTCGTAACCCTCTAAGTTCTGTCTTGAGCTTATTGACCTCGGTTCTGGGACGGTACTTCTCGTTCATCAAGTGCTTGAATGCTGACCACGGTAGTGCGTACGCATCATCTTGTCCCACTTGCTCTAGATAGGTATTCCACCATGTTAACGCAGAACCTGTGAAGGTATGCGTAGCGTACTTCACTTTGTCCTCTTCAGTACACTTACTTATGGCAAACACCGATTCAACCTTCTCGGTCCACCGTTTCAATCCGATCGGTCCTTCGGTTCCATCAAATTCCAAAGGTTTGCAGGCAGTGAATTCTTTGTAGGTGCATCCTACACGATTTCCTGTACTGCTAGATCCAAGGTTATTGTTGGTATGTAGCGCAGCCTGTACTGCGGCTATGTTTGAAGCTAGAAAAGTACGGAATTCCTCTTCATTCATATTCACGGTGTGTCGAGTAGTCGGTGCCATTTCCTTCAAAATAGTTAAATGGAACAAGTTAATCATACAGAATATTAAGAGTAGTTAATAGTATTTCGTAGCATAATATGAACTCATTTATAAAAGCTTTTTCTTCATATTAGCGTTTTATAAGTTTAAATTCGGGTAGTACCTACCCGTTAAGTTCATACTTAGTAGCTAATATACAATTCAACTACTACAATTCTATATGAAAAACTGATTATAATAATATTTCGCGTTCAAACTTTTATACAATATTTTACAAACTTACAATACCGCTTATTTTACATAAAGCATGAAATATAGCACACAATAACTTTGATACAAGATAGTTGTGAAGACAATTCTAGCTAGTACACAAGTCGTTCAGCAAAGGCAATAAATACACGTAATTCATACGTCCAGAAACAAGTCATGCATTCTGGTTTTACTAGGACTACTTCCCATCCTTGGTCTTGTGCAACATAACCGTTATGGCCGTTGATAAGACAGCGTGTTGTAACGTCATCAAAGGGACGAGGGTTACGTAATGTCCAACAGTCCCGTAATAATCTAAAAACCTCATTTCTTACCCCAATTACCGACTCCGTCACTTGTGGAAACGTTTTGTTTAATAGTTGTAGCCCGATGTTCTTGTTCTCACTTTGGTGAGAAGCGAACATTACTAATCCGTAAGCATAACATGCTTCTTTATGTTGCATGTTAGCCGCTTTTTCTAAATCACGAAGTCCAATATTCGGATATATTGAGTCAAAATAATTTCTTAACCCGTTGCGTAAAATAGCATTTGGGTTCCCCGCAATATATGCGTCAAAGTAAACACATCGTAACTTATGGGTTTCCCAATGTGATATCCCCCATCTTTCAAACGAAAGTCTCTTATAAACCAAGACATTCTTGGAACGTTCTTCAAATGTCTTACAAACTGATCTCGCCTTAAATAGTTGTGCCGAAGAATTCTGGCCGACTCTAGACAAGATTTCATCAATCATGTCTCCGGGTAGGTCTCTTAAAATATTGGGTTGTCTATCCATTTTGTATTTTTAAACTGTAAAATAGACAAGAGTTAGATTCATAAAAAAAAAATACTTATTAATACAAGCAATTTTTACATATATCATAAAGCATAAGAACACTATATTCCATATATTACACCACACGAATACAACTATCTTATTCCGACTCGCTCGTTTCTTCTTCTTCGGTTTTGGTTCGTTTTGCCAAGTTTCTAGGGATATATGATGTTCCCCTAATACGAACCGTCGTTGTCCACATTGGTTTAGAAAAACCTGGTGGTTTAGAGGTTCCCGGGTCATTGTTACAACTTAAGGACTTCGGGGGTTGACGATACATATAAAGTTCATCGGGGTTGGAATTAGATTTCTCTATTTTTATGCCCTTTCCCTTATTATTTTCTTTTGCTTTTTTAAATTCAGTTGGGGTAATTTCTATAACATCATCGGAATTCTCGTCGGAATCCGATTCATCGGAGAATTGGTAATCCTCCCAATATTTTGCTTCCTTGGCGGAAACACCATTGACCATAATTAACTTTGGTCGGTTGGTTGAGGATTTTCTTTTAATTAACCGTTTTATTATTTCCCCCACCGGTTCTATTTCTTCATCCGGTTCCGATTCTTCTTCCGGTTCCGATTCTTCTTCCGGTTCCGACTCTTCTTCCGGTTCCTCTTCGGGAACTTGTGAATCAGTCCACAAATTATTCCAATTTACATTTGACTCTTCATTATTATTAGGTGAGTCAATGGGACTTGTTCTAGAGGTAGACATCTATCACATAATATCAAACACGTTAAGAGATTAATATATCACATAATATTCATATGTTAAAAATATATAGTTTCCAACAAAAATGTTAAGCAATCATTTTTAAAGAAAACACGGTCGAAGTCCAGACTCACTAATGCATCCTAACAAACTCGATAAGACACACTAATGCAAATTTTCTGGTTCTCTAAGACCAACGCTCGGATACCAACTGAAATGTCCCGTTCTTATTGATTAAAAACGTTCCATATTAATTGATTTCGTTGCGAGGTTTTGACCTCTATATGAGACGTTTTTCAAAGACTGCATTCATTTTTAAACAAACCATAACCTTTATTTCATCAATAAAGGTTTAAAAAGCTTTACGTAGATTATCAAATAATGATAATCTAATATATCCTGTTTACACACGACCATTACATAATGGTTTACAATACAAATATGTTACAACAAAATAAGTTTCTTGAATGCAGTTTTTACACAATATCATACAAGCATGGCCTCCAAATCTTGTCCTTATTTAAGTATGCGATAGCGGAAGCTCTTAATAATCACCTGAGAATAAACATGCTTAAAACGTCAACAAAAATGTTGGTGAGTTATAGGTTTAACCTATATATATCAAATCGTAACAATAGACCACAAGATTTCATATTTCAATACACATCCCATACATAGAGATAAAAATCATTCATATGGTGAACACCTGGTAACCGACAATAACAAGATGCATATATAAGAATATCCCCATCATTCCGGGACACCCTTCGGATATGATATAAATTTCGAAGTACTAAAGCATCCGGTACTTTGGATGGGGTTTGTTAGGCCCAATAGATCTATCTTTAGGATTCGCGTCAATTAGGGTGTCTGTTCCCTAATTCTTAGATTACCAGACTTAATAAAAAGGGGCATATTCGATTTCGATAATTCAACCATAGAATGTAGTTTCACGTACTTGTGTCTATTTTGTAAATCGTTTATAAAACCTGCATGTATTCTCATCCCAAAAATATTAGATTTTAAAAGTGGGACTATAACTCACTTTCACAGATTTTTACTTCGTCGGGAAGTAAGACTTGGCCACTGATTGATTCACGAACCTATAACAATATATACATATATATCAAAGTATGTTCAAAATATATTTACAACACTTTTAATATATTTTGATGTTTTAAGTTTATTAAGTCAGCTGTCCTCGTTAGTAACCTACAACTAGTTGTCCACAGTTAGATGTACAGAAATAAATCGATAAATATTATCTTGAATCAATCCACGACCCAGTGTATACGTATCTCAGTATTGATCACAACTCAAACTATATATATTTTGGAATCAACCTCAACCCTGTATAGCTAACTCCAACATTCACATATAGAGTGTCTATGGTTGTTCCGAAATATATATAGATGTGTCGACATGATAGGTCGAAACATTGTATACGTGTCTATGGTATCTCAAGATTACATAATATATAATCCAAGTTGATTAAGTTATGGTTGGAATAGATTTGTTACCAATTTTCACGTAGCTAAAATGAGAAAAATTATCCAATCTTGTTTTACCCATAACTTCTTCATTTTAAATCCGTTTTGAGTGAATCAAATTGCTATGGTTTCATATTGAACTCTATTTTATGAATCTAAACAAAAAAAGTATAGGTTTCTAGTCGGAAAAATAAGTTACAAGTCGTTTTTGTAAAGGTAGTCATTTCAGTCGAAAGAACGACGTCTAGATGACCATTTTAGAAAACATACTTCCACTTTGAGTTTAACCATAATTTTTGGATATAGTTTCATGTTCATAATAAAAATCATTTTCTCAGAATAACAACTTTTAAATCAAAGTTTATCATAGTTTTTAATTAACTAACCCAAAACAGCCCGCGGTGTTACTACGACGGCGTAAATCCGGTTTTACGGTGTTTTTCGTGTTTCCAGGTTTTAAATCATTAAGTTAGCATATCATATAGATATAGAACATGTGTTTAGTTGATTTTAAAAGTCAAGTTAGAAGGATTAACTTTTGTTTGCGAACAAGTTTAGAATTAACTAAACTATGTTCTAGTGATTACAAGTTTAAACCTTCGAATAAGATAGCTTTATATGTATGAATCGAATGATGTTATGAACATCATTACTACCTTAAGTTCCTTGGATGAACCTACTGGAAAAGAGAAAAATGGATCTAGCTTCAATGGATCCTTGGATGGCTCAAAGTTCTTGAAGCAAAATCATGACACGAAAACAAGTTCAAGTAAGATCATCACTTGAAATAAGATTGTTATAGTTATAGAAATTGAACCAAAGTTTGAATATGATTATTACCTTGTATTAGAATGATAACCTACTGTAAGAAACAAAGATTTCTTGAGGTTGGATGATCACCTTACAAGATTGGAAGTGAGCTAGCAAACTTGAAAGTATTCTTGATTTTATGAAACTAGAACTTTTGGAATTTATGAAGAACACTTAGAACTTGAAGATAGAACTTGAGAGAGTTCAATTAGATGAAGAAAATTGAAGAATGAAAGTGTTTGTAGGTGTTTTTGGTCGTTGGTGTATGGATTAGATATAAAGGATATGTAATTTTGTTTTCATGTAAATAAGTCATGAATGATTACTCATATTTTTGTAATCTTATGAGATATTTCATGCTAGTTGCCAAATGATGGTTCCCACATGTGTTAGGTGACTCACATGGGCTGCTAAGAGCTGATCATTGGAGTGTATATACCAATAGTACATACATCTAAAAGCTGTGTATTGTACGAGTACGAATACGGGTGCATACGAGTAGAATTGTTGATGAAACTGAACGAGAATGTAATTGTAAGCATTTTTGTTAAGTAGAAGTATTTTGATAAGTGTATTGAAGTCTTTCAAAAGTGTATAAATACATATTAAAACACTACATGTATATACATTTTAACTGAGTCGTTAAGTCATCGTTAGTCGTTACATGTAAGTGTTGTTTTGAAACTTTTAGGTTAACGATCTTGTTAAATGTTGTTAACCCAATGTTTATAATAACAAAAGAGATTTTAAATTATTATATTATTATGATGTACGAATATCTCTTAATATGATATATATACATTAAATGTCGTTACAACGATAAACGTTACATATATGTCTCGTTTCAAAATCATTAAGTTAGTAGTCTTGTTTTTACATATGTAGTTCATTGTTAATATAATTAATGATATGTTTACTTATCATAATATCATGTTAACTATATATATAACCATATATATGTCATCATATAGTTTTTTTACAAGTTTTAACGTTCGTGAATCACCGGTCAACTTGGGTGGTCAATTGTCTATATGAAACCTATTTCAATTAATCAAGTCTTAACAAGTTTGATTGCTTAACATGTTGGAAACATTTAATCATGTAAACATCAATCTCAATTAATATATATAAACATGGAAAAGTTCGGGTCACTACACTAACCATAGCTGATAAATAATAACCCACACAATACGGTATACTTACAGCGCTTTGTGGGTCTCGAATACACATATGGTAAAACAAATCCTGTTCATTTACCTTTTCCTTGTTCTTACCTCTTTGTGTAATTGAATTAGCTAAAAACCTATGAATCACTCTTAATTCGGCTCTATCTATATCCAAATAAGAGTAATTTCCCCCTTTGAAACGGTGATGACTTGTCATTTGACTCTACACACCGTGTGTATCAAAATTTTCATCTATCTTTCTACCGTTTAGTATCAACCCTCTACAATCGGCAGATGCTAACTCCTCAGGCGTATATATACGTAAAGCCTGAGCCATGTCCAGTAAAGACATGTGGCGCATCGAACCGCCTAACAAAAATCTAATAAAAGAACGATCGGTTAAACTAGCTACCCGATCATTCAACTCTATACTACACAACAATTCTTCACACCATACTTTATATACAGGTCTACGTATGGTGAATAAACGTACCCAGTCATTAAAAGTAGAATTACCATACCTCTGTACAAGTAATTCCCTAATTGGCCCGGCCAATTCTACAGCTTCTAAGGGTCCCCATTCTATGACCCTCGGTACCTCAACAACCTTAGAATGAAGAGTATGCAAACCCCTTTGGTATTTTGGATAATCTATCCAAAGTCTGTCAAATCTCAGGTTCGGGTGCAACTCTTCCAAGTGCATATCAGAAAAGGTCATGACTGGATGAGGTATATCCTGCTTGTAGTAGTTATCCACCTCCTGTTGTTCCGCATTCTCAGCAGGAGCATTGCGAGCTTGGGATGAAGATTCACCCCTTTCAGTCTGCAAAACACATCAAACACAATTTTTGTGCATCCAAATATGCATTAGTGTCAGCAAAATCATCAATCAAAATAATTACAATGACATAATCAATTTATATCAAACTTAAGCTTATTTTCATATTTTCATCAAATCTACACCTTTTCAAATAAGCATATACGAAAATGTTCGCCAAGTTCATAAGTATTCAACTCAAATAACATGTCAAAATAATCATTACTAGCAATTAAACAAGTTTCAAATAGCATTATCTTTCAAAAATCAAGTTCATGAATTTTAGACTTGAAAAAGTCCACTTTAATTCTCAAAATCATGTTTAAGCTCAAAGTTTGGATCATTTAACTACCTAGACATGTTACACTACTTAATTTAGCAACAATTCATGACAAAAATCGGCCATAACCTGTTTATATCAAAAAGCCCCAAATTTGCTCAAGAACACAAACCCTAGATTACTCAATATTTGAAGTTTAAGGCTTCTAATCATGTTAAACAGCATCAATCTAGGTTATACAATCATAATACATAAACAATTTAAGCCTAATTACACTAAAAAGCATCAAAATGAAATTGGGGAAAAAATTGCTCAAGAACACCAAATTTCGGATTAAATGGTGTTTAGGTGTAGAAATTTACCGTTTTTCTTGAGTAATTCCTAGATAGCATCCTTCTCAACATGATTTTAGTAAAAGATTTGGTGATTAACGGTTAAAAATTGTGATTTTGGGGGTGTTTTTGGGTGTTTTTTCGGAGTATTTCGCAGTGTTTTTGGTTTTGGGGGTGTGGACTGATCAGTTTGCAGCTCTTTATTTTTTTTCTGATTTCCGGTCCTCCCGCGACTCGCGGTGTTTGGACACTTCAAACTCCGCGAGTCGCGGAGTTTGATATATATATTTTTTTATATATTCATTAACTTATAAAACAATTAAGTACTTAATTTTAAAATTTTGTTTCCCTTGTTATTTAGGACGAGGTCATTTCGGATCGATGTCCTAGTCTGTCCCTCGACAAAATTTTAAAATTTGTCTTTTTGTAGCGATTGTTTTAAAAGCTAAGATTTTTGTTTTTTTTTAATGTTTTTGGCACACTTTAATTCAATAAGATTAAAAAAATAATGATAATAAAAGTTCTCGTCCCTCCCTTGGATAAAGCAATTTCGGTTCAAAGACATAGTCTTCAACTTACGATGAATTTTAAAAATCATATTTTTAACTTAATGAGATAAAGTAAATTTTTGTTTTTTAAATTCACACAATTTAATTATAAAATTCAAAATTAATATTAAAAATTCACACCAAACTTACAATTTAAAATGCATAAAATTAAAAATTCATATTTTAAAAATTAAAAATTCATATTAAAAATTCACACCAAACTTATTTTAATTTTTCAAATATTTACAATTTTAAAAATATTGATTTTACAAAGTTTACAATATTAATTTAAGATTCAAATATTAATTTTAAAAACATGGTAAAAATAAAATTAAAAATCTTTTTGGCTTTTTATCCCACTTTAATCAATCAAATATTATCAAAAATATGCGCCCCTCTTTTCGGTAAAGTAATTTCGGTTTCAAAACCTAATTTAACTCATGACGAATTTTTGAAATATTTTGGGTTGATTGATTAAAGATATTTATACCTTAAGAATAAACGTTAAATTTCGCAGTGGTGTAATAAATTTTTGAATGATATCAATAATTTCGGTCGCCAAACCTAATTTTATTTAATACCAATTTAATACTTTTTAGCGAACAAATTAGCGTTTATTATCAAAAGGTTAAAAATAAAAATAAAAATAAAAACTGTACAGACATACCTGTGAAATAGATTTCTTAGTTATATGATCTATCCCATTCATAAGATAGTCGGTTTAATTAGTTTTCCATAGCTACATAGGCGTAACCTCGAGCATTCAGTGTCTTTTCTTCTAAACATATGAACGGTCCGTCTCTACATAAAGTAACAAATTCGGTATTTGAATAGGTTTGATTATTTGAACATTTACCTCCATGTGACCATTTTCCGCATTTGTGACATCGTTCTAGGTGTCGTGCTCTTCTTTTCGCTGTGGATTTTGATTTTCCTTTACCAAATTGTAATTTATTATCTTCGCATCTGGATTCTTTTCTAACTCCGTCCATTCTGTCTCTGATTACTGATACTAATTCACTCGGTAGTATGTCATTATTACGTTTAGTGATCAAAGCGTGTAGCATTAGACCATGGTTTAGTTCACAGGCAGTCTTCATTTCGTAAAAACCTAAAAAAATAAAAATTCAGAATGGGGGGAGAAGACTAGTTCTTTAGGGTCTGCTAGGGAAAGACCATTCGGGTTCCATTTTCGAGAACTACACGAAAACAGACAATCTAACTCTAACAGAAATACATATTATCCTTTAAAGACTTGATTCTCCCCACACTTAGTTAGCTGTGGTGTCGAAATTGTGATTAACTTCGTTGTCGACTTCCATCGGACTATGTATGTAGTGTTTAACTCTGTGACCATTAACTTTAAATTCAATCCCATTTGAATTTATCAATTCTACTGTTCCGTATGGGAAAACTCTTTTGACTATGAATGGTCCAGACCATCTTGATTTCAATTTTCCAGGAAATAGCTTGAATCGTGAATTGAAAAGAAGAACTCTGTCTCCTTCTTTAAATTCTTTTGAACTTCTGATTCTTTTATCATGCCATTTCTTCATTCTTTCTTTATAGATTAACGAATTTTCGTATGCTTCATGTCTTAATTCTTCTAATTCATTTAGTTGACTTAATCGTAGACGTCCAGCTTCATGTAAATCAAGATTACATGTTTTCAAAGCCCAAAATGCTTTGTGTTCAATTTCTACTGGAAGATGACATGTTTTTCCATAAACAAGTCTAAAAGGTGTGGTTCCAATTGGAGTTTTGTAGGCTGTTCTAAAAGCCCAGAGTGCATCCTCCAATTTAATGGACCATTCCTTCGGATTTGATCCTACGATTTTCTCTAGAATACGTTTTAAGGCTCGGTTGGTATTTTCAACTTGTCCACTTGTTTGTGGATGATATGCGGTGGAGATTTTATGAGTTACTCCATATCTTTTAAGAACTTCCTCAAGTTGATTATTACAGAAATGAGTACCCCGATCACTTATTAAAGCTTTCGGTGTTCCAAACCTTGCAAAAAGACGTTTTAAAAAGTTGACTACAACTCGTGCATCATTAGTTGGGAGAGCTTGTGCTTCCGCCCATTTAGATACATAATCAATGGCTACGAGTATATATATTTTATTATGAGATTTTGGAAATGGACCCATAAAGTCAATACCCCAAATGTCAAATACTTCACATACTTGGATGACATTTTGTGGCATTTCATCACGTTGACTTATTTTTCTGGCCCTTTGACAAGCATCACAAGATTTGCAAAGAAGGTGTGCGTCTTTGTAAATTGTAGGCCAATAGAATCCAGCATCATAAACTTTTCTTGCTGTTAGTTGAGGCCCATAATGCCCTCCTGTTGGTCCTGTGTGACAATGGTTTAATATTTTACTAGCTTCATCTCCAAATACACATCGGCGTATTATTCCATCGGGACAACTTTTAAACAGATGTGGATCTTCCCAGAAATAGTGTTTTATATCACTGAAGAATTTCTTTCGTCTTTGGTACGATAATCCTTTTTCAAGGAATCCACAAACTAAGTAGTTTGCATAGTCTGCAAACCATGGGATTTCTTTATAATCTATCTTCAATAGATATTCATCAGGAAAGTTGTCTTGTATGGCCGATTCATTTAGAACTTCTAATTCGGGATTTTCAAGACGAGAAAGATGATCAGCGGCGAGATTTTCTGCTCCTCTTTTATCTCGGATTTCAATATCAAATTCTTGTAAGAGTAAGATCCAACGGATTAATCTTGGTTTAGCATCTTGTTTCGAAAATAGGTATCTAAGAGCAGAATGGTCGG
This sequence comes from Rutidosis leptorrhynchoides, assembly GCF_046630445.1. Lineage (NCBI taxonomy): Eukaryota > Viridiplantae > Streptophyta > Magnoliopsida > Asterales > Asteraceae > Rutidosis > Rutidosis leptorrhynchoides. The sequence goes on along the minus strand of NC_092333.1, from coordinate 702,456,535 downwards.
TATAGACCACCGTTTTTGCTAGAACGAGATATGATCGAAATTTTTCAAAAGCAAAGACAATAGCAAGGAGTTCTTTTTCAGTAGTTGTATAGTTCGTTTGTGCTCCTTGTAACGTCTTACTAGCATAATATATAGGTTGAAATCTTTTTTCAATCCTTTTTCCTAAAACGGCTCCCATTGCAAAATCACTTGCATCGCACATTAGTTCAAATGGTAGATTCCAATTTGGTGTTATCATGATCGGTGCATTAGTGAGTTTCTCTTTAAGAATATTAAAAGATTTGATACACTCATCTGAAAAGATGAATGGAGCATCTTTTTCTAGGAGTTTATTCATAGGAGTGGCAATTTTAGAAAAATCTTTTATGAAACGTCGGTAAAAACCGGCATGCCCTAGAAAACTCCTAACTCCTCTAACATTGGTGGGATGTGGAAGTTTAGCAATTACATCTACTTTAGCTCTATCCACTTCAATTCCTTCTTTTGAAATTTTATGTCCAAGAACGATGCCTTCTTTAACCATGAAATGGCATTTCTCCCAATTAAGTACTAGATTTGATTGTTCGCATCTAATTAGCATTCGTTCAAGATTAGCTAGACATGATTCAAATGTATAACCGAAGACTGAAAAGTCATCCATGAAAACTTCCATGCATTCTTCTATCATGTCGTGAAAAATCGCCATCATACACCTTTGAATGGTTGCAGGGGCGTTACAAAGTCCAAATGGCATGCGTTTGTAAGCAAAAGTACCATAAGGGCACGTGAATGTGGTTTTCTCTTGATCTTCGGGTGTTATTGGAATTTGAAAATATCCGGAAAATCCATCTAGAAAACAATAGTAACTATTTCCGGCTAATCTTTCCAACATTTGATCTATGAAAGGTAAGGGAAAGTGATCTTTTCTGGTGGCGTCATTTAATTTTCTATAATCAATACACACACGCCATCCTGTTACGGTTCTAGTAGGAATAAGCTCATTTTTCTCATTTGTAATGACAATCATGCCACCCTTCTTAGGCACGCATTGAACTGGGCTTACCCATGGACTATCAGAGATTGGATAAATTAGACCTGCATCTAGCAGTTTAATAATCTCTTTCTTAACTACATCTTGCATATTAGGATTTAGTCTTCGTTGGTGTTGCACATACGTTTTATGACCTTCTTCCATAAGGATTTTATGTGTGCAATACGAAGGACTTATTCCTTTAATATCATGAATCTTCCATGCAATGGCTAGTTTATGAGCTTTCAACACAGAAATGCTTCTATTACAGGTAATTCAGATTCACCATGTAAATAAGCGTATTCCAAATGGTTTGGAAGTGGCTTTAACTCTAATTTCGGAGGTTCTTCTATCGATGATTTATATCGATATCTGTCTTCTTCTTTTAGCATTTGAATTTCTTCTGTTGTTGGTTCATATCCATTAGCTATAAGTGTAGCTAACATTTCAGCTTCATCAATTGGTTCATTACCTTCTCCTAAAGAACATTCTCCTGTTCCTTGTAATTCTGGAAATTCCTCTAATAATTCTGCATGTGCATCTATAGTTTGAATATAATAACATGTATCATCTGCAGATTGTGGTTGTTGCATTGCTCTATCAACTGAAAATGTAACACTCTCATCCTCTATACTTAGGGTCAGTTTCTTACCGAACACGTCTATCATTGCTTTAGCCGTGTTTAAGAATGGTCTTCCTAATATGAGAGGAACTTGAGAATCTTCTTCCATGTCCAAAACAACAAAATCTACTGGAAATACTAAAGTACCAACTTTAACTAGCATGTTCTCCATTATCCCTCTAGGATATTTTATTGATCTATCGGCTAGTTGTATGCTTATTCTGGTTGGTTTCAATTCTCCAAGGTCTAGTTTAGTGTATAGTGAATACGGCATTAAATTTATACTAGCACCTAAGTCTGCCAATGCTTCTATTGAACTAAGACTACCCAGAAAACATGGAATTGTGAAACTTCCTGGATCAGATAATTTTTCTGGTATCTTATTCAACAGCACTGCTGAACAATTAGCATTCATAGTAACAGCCGAGAGTTCTTCCATTTTCTTTCTATTTGAGATTAGATCTTTCAAGAATTTAGCATATCTAGGCATTCCTGAAATCACATCAATGAAAGGAAGATTTACATTTATCTGTTTAAACATATCCAAAAATTTGGATTGCTCGGCTTCAAGTTTCTCTTTCTTCATTTTACTCGGGTAAGGAAGTGGTGGTTGGTATGGTTTAACATAAGGTTTATCCTTAACTGTGTTATCTTCATTAACCTTTTCAACTACCGGTTCTTTTTCCTTATCTTGATCAGGTTGTGGTTCTTGTGGAGTAGGAATAGCTTCATCAGAAGTTACAGGTATTTCAGGTGGTTTAAGTGTTGTACCACTTCTTGTGGTAATGGCTTTAGCTGTTTCATTCCGGGGGTTAGCATTTGTATCACTAGTTAGACTTCCCGGTTTTCTTTCACCTATTAACCTTGCTAGGTTACTTACTTCTTGTTCCAGATTTTGAATAGAAGCTTGTTGATTTCTAAATGCTTGAGCATTTTGTTCATTGGTTTATTTTTGAGATGTGAAAAACTGTGTTTGAGTTTCAACTAGCTTTGTCATCATATCTTCTAAATTCGGCTTTTTATCATCGGTTTGTTGTGGTGGTTTGTTTTGAAAATTAGGTCTTTGCTGATTGTAAGTATTATTGGATACTTGTTGATTGCTAGGACCTTGTTGGTTGTTGTATGGAATATTTCTGTTATAATTCTGGTTTTGATTGTAAATCGGTCTTGGCGGTTGATAATTATTCTGATAATTATTTCCAGGCCTTTGGTTTATGTATGAAATATTCTCTCTTTGTTCCATTGTTAATTCAATACTGAGACAATCTTTTGTCAAATGTGGTCCTCCACACTGCTCACAACTAATTCGTATCGAGTGAATATCTTTAGTCATCTTTTCCATTCATCTCTCGACAGCATCTATCTTTGCGGAAATGGAATCTAGGTCATGGCTAGAATCGGCTCTAGCTGCTTTAGATGATCTAATGATATCTTTTTCTTGGTGCCACTCATGTGAGTGGGAAGCAGTGTTATCAATAATTTTGTAAGCATCAGTTTCGGTTTTCTTCATAATAGAACCACCAGCTGCTATATCTATGTCTTTCCTTGTAGTGATGTCGCATCCTTGGTAGAATATTTTTACTATTTGACAGGTGTCTAAACCATGTTGCGGACATCCTCTTAACAACTTTCCATATCTTGTCCATGCCTCATATAGAGTTTCATTTGGCTTCTGTGTAACCGTAACAATTTCTGCTTGAAGTCTTACGGCTTTAGATGCAGGAAAGAATTGTTTAAGAAATTTGTCAACTAAAACATCCCATGTATCAATCGCCCCTTCAGGTAACGATTCCAACCAATCTTTGGCTTCTCCCTTTAAAGTCCAGGGAAATAACATGAGATATATCTGTTCATCCTCCACTTCTCGGATTTTAAATAGTGTGCAGATCCTATTAAAGGTACGTAGATGTTCATTTGGATCTTCCTTCGGCGCACCACTAAATTGGCATTGATTAGTCACCATGTGTAGAATTTGTCCTTTGATTTCATAATCTGGCGCATTAATGTCTGGATGAGTAATTGCGTGACCTTGACCAGTGCGTTTAGCTCTCATTCGGTCTTCCATACTTAAAGGTTCCAGATTCTCCATAATTGAATTTGTTGAATCGGAATCACTAGAGGATTCTGATTTAATGGTTCGTTCCTTAACAATCTCTGTTTGAATGATTGGTAGTTCCGGAGGAAAGTTTAATGGTTCAGGATCTACGAACCGTTCCTGAATATTCTCCGGATTCTCAATTGTGAGGTCGAGTTCAAAAAATGGATTATCGGAAATTTGAACTGAAGTACTTGGTCGACTGGATGACGATTCTAAAGAGAAATCAACGGCGGTTATATTTGCTAAATGTCTTGATCTAGTTACAGGTGGTGAACGTACAAAAGGTGGTGAACGTCTTGCTCGGTGCATTCACTGAATATCCTATTAGTTTTAAAAAGGAAAGAAAAATTATAATAAGTTATCCAATCAATAGACTTTTCTTATTTTGCCCACGTTTCGAATAGCCAAAAGATGCAGCAGAGGGGCAGGATTCGTTTGGTCTCAATATAATTGAGGACTGTTTGGCTCCAATAACCCGGTCCACGTACAAATCCAACTATTACTACGAACCAGAAAATTTTGATGTCTATCAATTTAACCACTTAAAATAAATTTTCGTAATTTTAAGAAATTTAGATAAGAAGTAGAATAAAAATCCATGTCCTAAAACTAGAAAAGCGAGAAATAAGAAAGAAAAAGAGTTCGTCGGAAAAAGGTTGAAAAAGAAAAATGGTTGAAAAATAAAAGGTGACGGAAAAATTAAAGAAACTTATAAAAACTTAAAAATACTTGACTAACCTAACCTTATTACTACAACTAACTTAAAATTATAATCGCAAATTGAAATTACTAATTGGAATGATAATTGATACATAGTAAAATGTGTCTAAAAATATTAAAGCTTACAGGAAAACTAAATCCCAAATGAAAATAACTTAAAAAGAAACTAAAACTTAAAAAGGCGTCGCAAAATTCTAAAGCACCTAAATCTTAGTCTAAATAAAAAGCACTTAAGGGATTTTACGGCAAAGCCTAAAAATCTAGAAGTACAAATAACTATGGAAAAAACTAAGTTTAAAACTAAATATGAGCTAAAAATACAAATATTACGTTAAAACGATTGAAAAGGGACAAAATATAAAAATATACAAAAAGTTGTAAAAAGTACAATTTTTATAAAAATATTATTTTTATATTAATTATTTATTAAAACTATTAATTTTACAATTTAATTAAACTAATTTAACTAAAATATAAATTAAATAAAACTTAAATTAAAATAAAACTAATTATAATAATAATAATAATAATTAGGGTTAATAATAATTATAATTAATAATAATCCGTAATAAATGCAGTTTAGGGTTTCTGTCGGTGTCAGAGAAACTCCGCGACTTGCGGTATTCAAAGCATCAAACCCCGCGACTCGCGGGGTTTCAAATTTCAACTGACAGGTTTAAAATTCGACGCGTTTTTCTTTATTTTTTTTTTATTTTCTGTTTTCTGTTTTTATATTTTCTGTTTATATTATTTTATTAAAATATTTATATAATTTAAATAAAACTTATCTTTAATAACTAAGATAAAAATAAAATACTTTATAACAATAAAAAAAATAGATTTATATATATATATTTTTTTGGTTTTTTATATTTATAAAATAAATTAAATAAAACTTATATTTTTACAAACTAAAGAAACTTTATAAAACTTAAATATTTATCAAACTCCTAAAAATACATAAATTTTTGTTTTTCTTTTTATATTTTCGAATAATTAAAACGTATTTTTACAAAAACGAATTTTAATAAAAGTTAACTAAATTTTTTTTTTTTTATATTAGCGTTGCGCTTCCGGCTTTTAAAAGAGTTCCCCGGCAGCGGCGCCAAAAATACTTGATGTTTTAGCAGAGTAGTATATAAAATAGCTTATATTTTTGCAGGAAAATACTATTAAATACGATACAATTTTACACAAGATATTTATTTATTTAGAGAACGGATATACTTAAACCTTGCTACAACACTTATAGGCAGTGTACCTAATCGTACAGTAGTGTAGTTTTTAGTAAGTCCGGTTCGTTCCACAGGGAATCTTTTTAAACAAAGCTTAACGCTATATTAGTTTAATTTTATAGAAATACAAATATATATATAAGTAATATTATTATTATAAAGGGGGGTTTTTACCGTTTAATGACCGGTTTGTCGATTTTAAAACTTTAGTCGCAGTTAAAACCTAATGTAAAATATTAAATAAATAAAAGACTTAATTTAAAGCGTAAAATAAATAACGATAATGAAATTGCAATAAATAAAAGTGCGATAAAATAAAATTGCGATAATTAAAAAGTACGATAATTAAAAGTGCGATTAAATAACAATAAATAAAAATGCGATAATTAGAAGTGCAATTAAATATAAAATAAAGGAAATTAAATATGAAATAAAAGAATTATGCTTATTTAAACTTCCGTAATCATGATGTTTGACGTGTTGATTTTAGTTTTATGCCCATGGGTTAATTGTCCTTTGTCCTGGATTATTTAATATGTCCATACGGATTTGTCCATAATAGTCCATCAGTCATAAATATAAAGAGCGAAAGCCTTCGTCAAATTATTCTTATTTCCGAAGTCAAATATTCCAACTAATTGGGGATTCGAATTGTAACAAGGTTTTAATACTTTGTTTAATGAATACACCAGGTTATCGACTGCGTGTAAACCAAGGTTTTACTACTTTGTTAACAATTACACCAATTACCCTTGAATGTAATTCACCCCTGTTTCAACAAGTCTATTAACTATTAATCCAGTTCCGTATCCGGTAAAATGAATAATTATTGGTATTTATAGATATCCCGCCCACCGTACCCAGTCAAGCGTATGTGGTTATATATAAATATGTCGAATTATAAGTTTGTATATTAAATTAACAAGGTATTGTTTAGTTAATATAAAACCCATTAATAGCCCATAGTCCAATTTCTACAAGTGTCGTTCTTTTATCCAAACCCCAATTATGGTACAAAGCCCAATTACCCAATTTTAGTAATTAGCCCAACATCATGATTACTTCGGATTAAATAAGCATAATAATAAATTAGCTACAAGACATTAATATAAAAAGGTTGAACATAACTTACAATGATTAAAAATAGCGTAGCGTTACACGGACAGAATTTCGACTTACACCCTTACAACATTCGCTAACATACCCTTATTATTAAAATTAAAATTAAAATTAAAATATAAATATAAATATATACGATATAGATAGAGAGATGGATATATTTGGTGATTTTTGCGATCAGAATTCGTTTGCTTTTATAGGGATTTTTGACTTTTGGGGCTCCGCGACTCGCGGCATTTTTGCCTTCAAACTCCGCGAGTCGCGGAGTTTGAAATTACAGCTCAGTCCCTTTTGGAGTCTTTCTTGCCGACGGTTTTAAATATTAATATAATATATATATATAATTTTTAAGAATTATTTATATATTATATTATATTTATGTGCATAGTTGACTTGTAATTTTTAGTCCGTTGCGTTGAGCGTTGAGAGTTGACTCATGTCCAGGTTCCGGATTTTCGAACGTCCTTGCGTACAATTTAATATCTTGTACTTTGCGTTTTGAATCTTGTACTCTTGTAATTTCGAGACGTTTCTTATCAATAATTGGAACCTCTTTGATTGTCTTTTGTACTTTTGAGCTTTTTGGTCGTTTGCGTCTTCAATTCGTCGAATCTGTCTTTTGTCTTCACCTTTTATTATTTAAACGAATATCACTTGTAAATAGAACAATTTCAACTAAAAGCTTGTCTTTCTTGAGGAATAATGCTATGAAATATATGTTCGTTTTTAGCATTATCATTAATATATAGTATTCAAATTAATTAATACGTAACGTGACCCGTATTCGTCTCCGACTCGATCACAACTCAAAGTATATATATATTATTATAGAATCAACCTCAACCCTGTATAGCTAACTCCCGCATTACTGCATATAGAGCGTCTATGGTTATTCCAAATAATATATATAGATGCGTCGATATGATATGTCAAAACCTTGTATTCGTGTCCCGATATTTAAAGTGCGTAAAATAAATAACAGAAAGTAAATAACGAATAATTAAATTGCGAGAATTAAAATTGCGATAAATAAAATGCGATAAATAAATTGCGATAAATAAAATGTAATAATGAATTAACAGTTAACTAGGAACAGTTAGCTAGGATTTTGTTAGCGTGGCTTCTTAACAGAATTTCTTATAGTTAATTTGTTTGTTTCTAACAAATTTTATTTTTGTCCAATGTTTTCTTCATTATGCCACTTGTCGGATTCTGATAGGTTAAAATTCAAATATGAAATTGAATGAAAATGGTTATTCTGCGGTGAATGGATTCGTATATCTGTGGATGTAAGTAGGATAGTAACTGTATGTTGAATCAGATTTGAAGAACGTACAATGTAACTTATTAATGTAAAATCTAAATATTCCTCGGGTATTACCTACCCGTTAAAATATTTTCACCATTAACAGTTTGTACAAAAGAATTTTTAATTACAATCTTTATGAAAACATATATACATATATATTTTCTTCAGATGTAATCATGGATTTAATGAGTTAACATAATATTAAACTCATTTAGTTTTCGGTTGGAACTAGAATAAATAATCTCTAAAACTTTAGAGATTACATATTCGCCATGTCGAACGAAGATAAATGAGGTAGAACGATACGTAGAACGAAGATCATACTCGAAGTACAGGTAGTGATATTGAAGCATAGATTGTTGATGGTACTGGTGCTGTTACTGATGGTACTGTTGGTGCCGGTGATGTTGCTGAAGCTGGTACATTTTGCACCATATTCTCTGAATTGATTATTCGAGCGCGAAGTTTGTTGATTTATTACTCCAGGATGATTGTCGATCGGAACGAGCGGATGAATAATGTTTAGAATTGTGGATAGGATATAATCTTGTCAAATTACCCCGGAAATGAGACTGAAAATGGTGTCTCGAACCGGTTCGCCGGTAAACGCTTCAGGTTCATTGTCAAGAGGTGAATTCGATTGGTGGAAGGGATTGCCTTTTGCGCGTTTCCATTAATTAAGTCGACTACGAACCCATCAGATGAATTGATAATGGCTGATTGGTTGATTCATGCCGATGACGCTGTTTTCAGAGCTTAGGTGAACATCTATGTCGGAATAGCTGTCGGAATAACTATCGGAATAGCTATCGGAATCTGAGGGACTCGAACTGGTTTAGGGATTCATCCCGTTTGACCAGATGAAGGATTTTCGATAAGAAATAGATTATATGATATAGATTAGTACCCTGCAGTACATAATTTACATATGCATATATAATACTAAAATCCCATAAGTTACAGAGGAATCTACGGAAGCTGTCAGGCATCGGTAACAATAACAGGTACGCTAAGGTATGAATTAGCAGATATGGTAAGATATAATTTTTTTTTATACACTAATCATGCAATTAATGTAATAAGATGTGTCTAGACTAAGGATGATAAGCAAGTGATTCTCTAAGAATGATAAGCAGGAAATTTTCGACACAAAATGATAAGCAAAACTTTTGACATGCAGACACGGTCAAAGTCCAGACTCACTAATACATCCTAACGACTTATCAGTTAGACACACTAATGCAGACCCGGTTCACTAAGACCACCGCTCTGATACCAACTGAAACGGCCCGTCCTAATCCATCCGGACAAAGTCCATATCGATTATAAACGATTCACAACAGTTGATTACATCGCGAGGTACTTGACCTCTATATGATACATTTTACAAACATTGCATTCGTTTTTGAAAAGACAATCTTTCATTACATCGAAAGTTAACAGCATGCATACCATTTCATAATATATCTAACTATAATTGACTTAATAATAATCTTGATGAATTCAACGACTCGAATGCAACGTCTTTTGAAATATGTCATGAATGACTCCAAATAATATCTTTAAAATGAGCAATTTCACAACGGAAGCTATCTTTCGTACCTGAGATTAAACATGCTTTAAAGTGTCAACCAAAAGGTTGGTGAGTTCATTAGTTTATCATAAACAATCATTTCATAATTTTAATAGACCACAAGATTTTCATTTCTAGTTCTCATAAATATACGTCCCACACATGGAGACAAAAATCATTCATATGGATTGAACACCTGATAACCGACATTCACAATATGTATATAAGAATATCCCCATCATTCCGGGATCCTCCTTCGGACATGATATAAATTTCGAAGTACTAAAGCATCCGGTACTTTGGATGGGGCTTGTTGGGCCCGATAGATCTATCTTTAGGATTCGCGTCAATTAGGGTGTCTGTTCCCTAATTCTTAGATTACCAGACTAAAAAGGGGCATATTCGATTTCGATCATTCAACCATATAATGTAGTTTCAATTACTTGTGTCTATTTCGTAAAACAATTATAAAAACAGCGCATGTATTCTCAGTCCCAAAAATATATATTGCGAAAGCATTTAAAAAGGGAGTAATGAAACTCACCTAATGTATTTTGTATTAAAAATACATATGACGACATTGAACAATGCAGGGTTGGCCTCGGATTCACGAACCTACATTATTTATATATATTAATACATATAATGGTGATCAAATAATTACATCTATTAATTATATAATATTTATATATTTAGACTTGTAGTTTATATAAAGTTTGTACTACATTTTGTCTATATTATATCTTAAATTATATACAATATATATGTTTATTTTGTAAAAAATATGTTAATATGTTTAATATATAATTTTAGGTAATATAAATATATTTTATGTACAACATCTTTATAATAATAACATCTTTATAATAGAAATAGAAAGGCCATACATCAGCAAGGGCTGTTTGGGTTAGTGTTGATCGGTCCAACATGGTAACAACGAGATATTAACAGGTGGTGGAGGTTTTATGATTGGTAGTGGTTTAGTATCGATATGGAACAAAAACATACCAAGTTGGCTAAGATGGCGTTGATCATAGGTGGTGGTGGTCGTCGGCGATGTACATGCAGATGGTGGATAGAGTGAAGATGGTGGATGAATGAGATGTGGGTGGTGTTTTGATGGCCGAATAAAGAGCAGGTATTGATGATGATAATATTCGTTGGGTGGTGGTGTTATATGGATGTAAACAGAATATTATTATAGCGGCAGCATCATGTGATTATAATGGTTAATGGGTTGATGTGGTTTTGGTTTACAGTAGAAAAATTTGGTTATATGGTTGGTGTCTTTGATGATCAAATAGAAACAAAACAGGAAAACTTACAGTGGCTTCGATGGTGGTTGGGTTGCATGGTGTATGTAGCCGGTGAAGGTGTTTTCGAGTTTGAAGGATGGTGGTGGCGGTTTTGTAGTCGTGCCCCATCATAGTTTGGTTCATCGATTAACCGAATGAAATAAAAGAAAGAGTAATAATTTTTAATTTGGAAGTGGTGTGTATATATAACTTGTAAAATATATAAATATGTATATATAAATCAAAGAAAGATGGTGGAAGCTTAAAGCCAAAAATAGTGCAATAGTAATACCAACTTCACTTATTCTGTATTTGTGAGTTTGTGCAAAGAATTCACCAAGTGGTGATTGAGTTGTCGAAGGAATCACAAGTAGGAGGGAAGTATGAGTGTGTGGCTATAAGTTATGCATATGTATATATGTATTATAAATAAAAATCAGTGGAATCCAATGAACTTCAATCAAGCACAGAAATCTCAAATATTACTCAATTAGACACAGAGGTAATATAATATAATAATAATTATAATATAATTTAAATATAAAACGTGTGATTAGGTTAGCCGTCATCTACTATTTCATTCACGGACTGAATTTCGGGTTTTGTTGATAATCAGTTGTGAATAAAAGTTCTCAAAAAAAATAATAATCCCATATTCTTAAATTAACCATATTTATTTATTTTGGTCATTATGGTATAGAATTCAGTCATTAATTTAATAAATAAAAATTTCATCAACTGTCCCTCTCATTTATTGGTAAAATATAAAAAGTGTAAAAATCAATTAATTAGATCCTAAATATACTTTTAATAAGCCTATAACTTATATAACTCATTTTTGTATCACCGTTTATCTTAAAATTACATAAGTTTGAATTTAACTTGTTTAATATCGTTCGAAACATCAAACGAGTATTACAATCATTTAATATTTATTTTTTTTATACTTTATATATATGTATAGATTCAGGTTTTATTAAATACATTAAGTATATGTTTTCAAATAAATAAATTTATTATTTAATCTTATATAATTAATATTCATGTACATATATATATATACATACTTAAATATATATAAATCTATTTACAAATAGTTGTTCGTGAATCGTTGTGAACAGTCGAAGGTCAATTGAATATATAAACATAGTTTCAAAATTTTCGAGACTCAACATTATAGACTTTGCTTATCGTATCGGAATCATATGAAGATTAAGTTTAATTTTGGTCAGAAATTTCCGGGTCGTCACATGAGACTAAACAATTCTTCAAGTTTGCCACTTGATTTTATCTTAAACCTCATTTGTATTCTGACGATTCCAATCTGCGTTCAAACCTTTCATGATTCTTGAAAACACCTCAATCGAGAGGATGAACCAACCGCACTTCATCTAAAGAAGAAAAGATTTATGCATATAGTTATGCACCTGAGAAACTCTCGACAACGGAGTAAATGTTTAACATGTAGTTGTGTTAATTTTTTAGTGTTATTATTACCCAAAATAATTTGGAAATTCCTTTCAAATTAGCGAATTTTGTCACAGCTCCAGCAAGTCAACTTTGACTTTTCATTCGAAACAACCTTATTATAACCTTGATTTATATGCGTGCTCTTTTATTGTTACCAGGGAACCTTTTATATTCCACCACATTACCAGCAAATGTACCAGCAACCTTGTCGCTCCTTATTTTAAATCCCTCCGACAAATCACTATATTTATCTATTGAAGTCTCATCATGTACTCATCCGCATCTTGTAATAAGAATTGCCATAACAATTATCGGGAATCAGCAAATATGTATTGTGAGTCTCGCAACATTTCCACATCAACAGTTATATGTATCCATATAACATTTATCTCTTAGAATGATCTTCCATTTTGAAATTCTGAAAAGCACCCAGTCTGCGAATTAATGCTCTGAATTTTGAAAATTTGAATGAAGCAACAAAAACTGTACACGACCTTAACCATCGAAAGTTTGATGATAAAGAATGGAGTATTGGAAGCACTCAATAGAAAATTTAGTACCAAAAAGCGGATTATGCGAAACTATGGAGGAAGCCGTGGATAAATCACAAAAAATAAGTTTGACTTCAAAGAATCCAAATGATTCAATGCCTGCTGAAGTCTTTAGCGAATATCTTGCTCTTTACTCTAAACCCTTGCGGACAATAGTCTCCATCATCCTCTGATTTTAGATATTCAAAGATATTATCGTATCTTTCATTACAAATATCCTCCATATTTCTGAAGATATTTTCATAACTATTCTTATCTGAAATCAATAATCTCTTCGTGCGATCAGTGTTACATCATATAGAAACTATTAGTTTCTATATTCTGTAAACTTTCGAGCTAAAAATATGAATGTTTTTGAAGTAGTGTTGGGAACTGATGCATGAGTTAGTATAATATAATGACACTTGATCAACGTGATTATATTACAGTAAGTCATGTTGAGTTTCTATTGGGACATGATGATTCACAGATCATAACGTCATCATGTGCCATGCTACATAACTCTTTCATTCTGCTTAACTTCTGAACATATCAAGAAAGTATATTCTTGATAGTTCTATTCTTAGTGATTCTGGTAATTTGACAAATTAAATCGTGCTATAACGTTCTTTCTTGTTTAGAACATTAAATTCATTCGAAACTCCATATCTACGAATTCTGGACCATTACCAGAGATGTCCAATCGTAAAAAGAAAAAACGAAGGGACAAAGCTCCAAAAGAAATAGATAATTGGAGTATAAATTGCAGCAAAACAGGAGAGAGCATTAACTATGGATGACAATGATTATAGAAAACAGAAGCAGGGATTTCAAAATATAAGAGAAAAATATAAAGCCCAATAACAACACGGAGATTACAAACCGTGGATATTAATACGAATAGCAATATAAAAACACGGTATAATTAAGAATAGTATCACCCCAAGGTAATAGTAGAAGTAAACAGGTTCTTCTGGTGAAAGATGGAAAAGAAGGATGATAGAAATGATAATTAGGAAAATATCAAGGATTAGAACTGGATTAAGCATTTTCACAATCTTTTGTATGTATGAACTAAGAAAGAAAGTATAGAAATGGTGAGAATAATGGAACGGAAGAGCTTAATTTATAATGGAAATATCAGACAGAGTAATCGAGGCAGATCACCCTATTTAATTAGAGAGATCTTAATTTCCTTATTCGCCGAAGAATCAGATCTTATAGATTTCCAAGATTTTTTTTAAATCCCCTGAATTTCGGAATTCAACTAAGGCAATGTCAAAAGTTAAAACAAAACTTCATTTATTCATTTCACTCTTTTGTGATAGCTTCATTCGTGCTCTTCGAATAATCAAATTATTTTATCTGTATTATTCAATAATGGTAAAACTCTATTTATCAGCTCATATTCGTCAGGAAAACATATTTATTGTTAGCCATGACGACCTCACTCAAATTTCGGGACGAAATTTCTTTAACGGGTAGGTACTGTGATGACCCGGGAATTTTCGACCAAATTTAAACTTGAATCTTATATGATTTTGACACGATAAGCAAAGTCTGTAATGTTGAAGTCTCAAAACCTTTGAACTATGTTCATGTATACAATTGACCTTCGACCATTGTCGACGATTCAAGAACAATTGTTTGTAAATGAATATAAATGAATATATATATATATATATATATATATATATATATATATATATATATATATATATATATATATATATATATATATATATATATATATAATGTAAGGATATATGATAAGTTAAAATAATAAAATATAAACTAAACCTTGGAATTATTTATGTAAAACAATAACTAAGTTACTATTAAAATGAATACTTATATATAAATATAATTCCTATACATAACTAATATTGTATGTAATATATATAAAATATAAAATATATAAATATAAAATATGTAGGATATATTATTAATATATTAAGTATAATTATAAATTATAATAGAGTTCTTATATTAATAAATATTACTTTCATTAGTAACATTAATACCAGTATTATTAACTTTATTAATTTAATACATAAAATAAAAATATGAGAATTGATAAGCATAATTCGTTGTATCAACATTATTAATATTACTCTCATTACTAGTATCAATATTAATATCAGTATTATTATTTGTATTATTAAGATATATATTAGATAGATATGAAAAATGAAACATGTAACTTGTGGTTATTAGTAATATTATCAAGTACTATCATTAAAAATCATAATTTTCATTATTATCATTAATAATATGATCATTACCATTTTCATAGTTATTATCATAATTACCATTATTTATTATCATTAATATTAGTATTAGTGATATTATTATCATTATTATTATTATTTCTATTATTATTATTAATATTATTTTGATTTGTATTATTATTATTATTTTTTTTTTTTCTATTATCAGTATTTTCTATAACACTTTATTATTTGATATTAACATTATTAATATTATGATTAATTCCTTTATCATTATTAGTATATTTATTATTAATCTTTATATTTACATTTAGTAGTCAATAATTCAGATAGAAACAAACCGATTGGAATTAAAAACAGAAAACTTGTACGAATCAGTGGAAAACTCACTATCTGATTCCTCTTTATTTTATTTTATTTATTTTTTTTGTCTTCTCCATCTAAATCAAATATCCTTGTCGACAAGTCAGTTAAGGGTCGGTTTCAATTGTCAATTACAAACATTAAGTGATCAATTATCTTACAGCATCACTCAATTATCCTAAAAGATCCCCTACGTACTGAAATTCGTGATTTAAAAACAGAAAAATTAAAAACACCGTAGGTGTCGACCTCTGTTCCTGTCTCAGCTTTCAAATGTTTCAAAAACAAATTTAATTTCAAAATGTATTAATGCTATATTGTTAGGAATCGTCTATGTAAAATTTCTGTAAAATATCAAGGCCCAATTCTTCCTAACAAAGTTTGATTGTCGAGTCAAAGTTATGTTTCAAAAAAAGTCAACATATGTTCTTCAGATAAATTCGAACTTTCTGTTTCGATTTAAATAAAATTGATGTTTGAGAAAGTTTGTAGGAGATATTTAAAGTCTTTTTCATGTTATACATATTGACTGAAACGTACTATAATTCGAAAATGGATTTAAGCTTCATCGTGTTCTTCAGCAAAAATTATACAGCTTTTATTTATTTAATTATTTTTATTATTTTAATTAATTACAAACATAAACAAATGATTCTGTTCGGTTTAGTGTTTTTAAATATATCACATATATTGGTTTGATGATTGAAATCGATTCTCTGGTTAATTCGATTTGTTTCTGGGTTGGGAGAAGAAGGGAAAAACAGTTTGATATGGGTTATAAAAATTAAAGTGGGTTTTATATCAGAAAAATGTAAACAGACGGCTGGTTAGAGGTGTTGTGGGTCGAGTAGGAGGTCGTGGGTTCGAGCCCATCTTGGGCAGTTCTTTTTAGAGGAAATTTTCAAGGGTATACTCTTTTCTTTTCTTTTCATTTCTATTATTATTATTATTATTATTATTATTATTATTATTATTATTATTATTATTATTATTATTATTATTATTATTATTATTATTATTATTATTATTATTATTATTATTATTATTATTATTATTATTATTATTATTATTATTATTATTATTATTGTTGTTGTTGTTGTTGTTGTTATTATTATTATTAATTATGATCGATGTTATTACAAGTATTAAAACTATTATTATTATTAATATTAATATAGGTATTATTATTATTATTATTATTATTATGATTAATGATTATTATTATTAGGTATTATAAGTTTATGAACTAAAATCTTATGAGCTTAAATAAGTTAAGTAAGTATATAGTTATAAAGTTTATATTGAGTAGGATACGAGTAACACAGCTATGGTCATGTGTATGATAATCAAAGTATTTATATATATTTGTATGTACAAACATAAAACCGTTAAGATTTTTAAGATATTAGAATATTATGAAGAATGTTATGACGTAAAAGTAATGTAACAAAGTTATGAGTTAAGTAATATAATTAAGCTTAAGTAAAATTCATGATTTAAAAAAAGTATGGTTACAAATGTTAATTCGAAACTTCGAATACGAAAATAATATTTTGCTAAATGGTATTAAGCATATATAAATTTATGGAGTTAAAAACTATGGATAAATTATGATTTAAGCGAGCTATTAATTATCAATATCATTATCATCAAAATTATTACTAACACTAACTGTAGTAATAATTAGTATTATCATTATTATTATCATTTTTATTATTATTATTAGTAACATTATTATTATTAACATAACTAGTAGGTATATAAAACAATACTTAAAACAGATAATTTAACTCTATTATTATATTTTAATAAGTATTAATTAATTATTTAAGATATATAAAATAAATATATTTAAGTTATTTATTAAACATAGCATACGAATCATTAAATATAACAAGTATGTTAATATTGTTAAAATATGAACTTGTTATATGTTTTAATACATATATGAATAATATAGGTTCGTGAATCCGAGGCCAACCCTGCATTGTTCAGTTGTTCAATATCGTCATATGTATTTTTACTACAAAATACATTAGGTGAGTTTCATTACTCCTTTTTTAAGTGCTTTTGCAATATATATTTTTGGGACTGAGAATACATGCGCTGTTTTTATAACTATTTTATGAAATAGACACAAGTAATTAAAACTTCATTATATGGTTGAATGATCAAAATCGAATATGCCCATTTTTAGTCTGGTAATCTAAGAATTAGGGAACAGACACCCTAATTGTCGCGAACTCTAAAGATATATCTATCGGGCCCAACAAGCCCCATCCAAAGTACCGGGTGCTTTAGTACTTCGAAATTTATATCATGTCCGAAGGAGGATCCCGGAATGATGGGGATATTCTTATATGCATAATGTGAATGTCGGTTACCAGGTGTTCAATCCATATGAATGATTTTTGTCTCTATGTATGGGACGTATGTTTATGAGAATTGGAAATATGAAATCTTGTGGTCTATTAAAATTATGAAATGATTCTTTATGATAAACTAATGAACTCACCAACCTTTTTGGTTGACACTTGAAGGCATGTTTATTCTCAGGTATGAAAGAAATCTTCCACTGTGCATTTGCTCATATTAAAGATATTACGTGGAGTCATTCATGACATATTTCAAAAGACGTTGCATTCAAGTCGTTGAGTTCATCAAGATCACTATTAAGTCAATTATAGTTGGATGTATTATGAAATGGTACACATGTCGTCAATTTTCAATGAAATGAAAGTTAAACGAATGCAATGTTTGTAAAATGTATCATTTAGAGGTCAAGTACCTCGCGATGTAACCAACTATTATGAATCGTTTATAATCGAGATGGACTTCGTCCGGATGGATTAGGACGGGGCGTTTCAGCATGCTCAGCGGTAGTTGCAAACAAGCTTCCCGAGAAGCTTGAGGATCCTGGGAGTTTGACCATCCCTTGTTTACTTGGTAATTTAGATTGTATGAGGGCATTGGCAGATTTAGGGGCTAGCATAAATTTAATGCCTTATTCTGTTTATTTAAAGCTAGACCCCGGGGAGTTAAAACCCATGCGTATGGCTATTCAGCTAGCTGACCGCTCTATTAAATTCCCTCGTGGAATTATGGAGAATATTCTAGTTAAGACCGGGTCGTTGGTTTTCCCGGCCGATTTCGTGGTTTTGGATATGGAAGTGGATGAAAGGATTCCACTTATTTTGGGTCGGCCATTTTTAAATACGACTAGATGTATCATCGATGTTTATGGCCAACAGTTGACCCTTAGGATAGATCACTTGAGTGCAACATTCTCAATCGACCATGCTTTAAAATACCCTGCATACACCGATAATACATGTTATTTTCTTAACACTGTGGATGTCCAGTCTGAGTTTTTACAGGAATTCCCAGAGTTACAGGGTTCAGGAGAATGCTCATTGATTGAAATTGATGAAGAGTTGCAGGTTGAGGAGGTGGATATTTTGACCACCTTAATGGAAAACGGGTATGAGCCGACTGAGGAGGAGTTCAAAGAACTCGATCGTGATGCTGATTACCGGAGCAAGTCTTCAATTGAAGAACCTCCCGAGTTAGAATTGAAGCCACTTACAGATCATTTGGAAGACGCTTATTTGCTGGAGGAATCTAAGCTCCCGGTAATTATTTCTTCTTCTCTTATTGCAGGTCAGAAAACTGAGCTTGTAACCATGCTAAAGGCCCATAAACCGGCCATTGCGTGGAAAATTTATGACATCAAGGGTATTAGTCCCTCCTATTGCACCCACAAAATCCTAATGGAGGATAACTCCACACCTGTGGTGCAACGTCAAAGGAGGTTGAACCCGCACATGTGATAATGCTAAAAACGAACATATATTTCATAGCATTATTCCACAAGAAAGACAAGCTTTTAGTTGCAATTGTCCTATTTACAAGTGATATTCGTTTAAATAATAAAAGGTGAAGACAAAAGACAGATTCGACGAATTGAAGACGCAAACGACCAAAAAGCTCAAAAGTACAAAATACAATCAAAGAGGTTCCAATTATTGATAAGAAACGTCTCAAAATTACAAGAGTACAAGATTCAAATCGCAAAGTACAAGATATTAAATTGTACGCAAGGACGTTCGAAAATCCGGAACCGGGACCAGAGTCAACTCTCAACGCTCGACGCAATGGACTAAAAATTACAAGTTAACTATGTATATAAATATAATATAATATATAATTAATTATATAAATTATATATATATATATATATATTATATTTATATAAAAATCCGTCGGCAAGAAAGGAGCCAAAATGGAGTGAGCTGGAATTTCAAACTCCGCGACTCGCGGAGTTTGAAGAGCAAAAATGCCGCGAGTTGCGGAGCAGCCAAATTTGAAAATCCCTATAAAACCCAACGAATTCTGATCATTTTTATCATCCATTAATCCATCCTCTCTATATCTATACGTAAATATTTATATTTATATTTTAATTTTAATTTTAATTTTAATTTTAATCCTAATAATAAGGGTATGTTAGCGAATGTTGTAAGGGTGTAAGTCGAAATTCTGTCCGTGTAACGCTACGCTATTTTTAATCATTGTAAGTTATGTTCAACCTTTTTAATTTAATGTCTCGTAGCTAAGTTATCATTATGCTTATTTAAAACGAAGTAATCATGATGTTGGGCTAATTACCAAAATTGGGTAATTGGGCTTTGTACCATAATTGGGGTTTGGACAAAAGAACGACACTTGTGAAAATTAGACTATGGGCTATTAATGGGCTTTATATTTGTTTAACTAAATGATAGTTTGTTAATGTTAATATAAAGATTTACAATTGGAAGTCCCTATAAATAACCATATACACTCAATCGGACACGATGGGCGGGATATTTATATGTACGAATAATCGTTCATTTAACCGGACACGGGAATGGATTAATAGCCACTAGAATTATTAAAACAGGGGTGAAATTATGTACAAGGACACTTGGCATAATTGTTAACAAAGTATTAAAACCTTGGGTTACACTCAGTCGACATCCTGGTGTAATTATTAAACAAAGTATTAAAATCTTGTTACAGTTTAAGTCCCCAATTAGTTGGAATATTTGACTTCGGGTATAAGGATAATTTGACGAGGACACTCGCACTTTATATTTATGACTGATGGACTGTTATGGACAAAAACCAGACGGACATATTATATAATCCAGGACAAAGGACAATTAACCCATGGGCATAAAACTAAAATCAACACGTCAAACATCATGATTACGGAAGTTTAAATAAGCATAATTCTTTTATTTCATATTTAATTTCCTTTATTTTATATTTAATTGCACTTCTAATTATCGCATTTTTATTTATTGTTATTGTATTTAATTGCACTTTTAATTATCGTACTTTTTAATTATCGCAAGTTTATTTTATCGCACTTTTATTATTCGCAATTTCATTATCGTTATTTACTTTACACTTTAAATTAAGTCTTTTATTTATTTAATATTTTACATTTGGTTTTAACTGCGACTAAAGTTTTAAAATCGACAAACCGGTCATTAAACGGTAAAAACCCCCTTTATAATAATAATATTGCTTATATATATATTTGTATTTTTATAAATTTAAACTAATATAGCGTTAAGCTTTGTGAAAAAGATTCCCTGTGGAACGAACCGGACTTACTAAAAACTACACTACTGTACGATTAGGTACACTGCCTATAAGTGTTGTAGCAAGGTTTAAGTATATCAATTCAATAAATAAATAAATATCTTGTGTAAAATTGTATCGTATTTAATAGTATTTCCTTGTAAAATTTAATAGTATTTTATACCCCTTAGCTTTGACATCAAGTATTTTTGGCGCCGCTGCCGGGGAACTTAAACGCCGAAAGCGCAACGCTAAATATTAAAAAAAAAAATTTATTTTTAGTTTACTTTTATAAAAAGACGCTTTTGTAAAAATACGTTTTAAATATTCGAAAACATAAAAAGAAAAACAAAAATATAATATTTTTAAGAGTTTGTTAAATATTTAAGTTTTATAAAGTTTCTTTATTTTTATTTTATAAAAATATAAGTTTTATTTAAATATTTTGTTTTTATTTAAAACATAAAATCAAAAACCGAAAAAAAATTTATATATAAATCTAGGTTTAAGATTTTTATTTATAAAATTTTAACATATTTTTATTTCTATTCTAGTTTTTAAAATATAAGTTTTATTTAAATTATATAAATATTTTAATTAAATTAAAAATAGAAAAATAAAAAAAAAATATATAAATAAAATTACGCTGAACCTGTCAAACGAAGCAACCTGATCTGAAATTTAAAACCCCGCGACTCGCGGAGTTTTTCAGCCTCGGGCACCGCAAGTCGTGGAGCAGCCCTGACACGGGTACACAGGAACCCTAATCGCATTAATTACGGAGTATATTTTAATTTTTATTATTAACACCCTAATTAGGGTTTGTTTAGTTAATTAATATTAATTAATTTAGTTTTATTTATTTAATTTGTAATTTTAAGTTTATTTAGTTTTATTAGTTTATAAAATTAATAATTTTATAAAATAAATAATATAAAAATAATATTTTTATAAAAATTGTACTTTTTACAACTTTTAGTATATTTTTATATTTTGTCCCTTTTTAATTGTTTTAGCGTAATATTTGTGTTTTTCGCTAGTTTTTAGTTTTAAACTTAATTTTTGCCATAGTTATTTTTACTTCTATATTTTTAGGCTTTGCCGTAAAATTCCTTAAGTGCTTTTTCTTTATACTAAGATTTAGGTGCTTTAGAATTTTGCGACGCCTTTTTAAGATTTAATACCTTTTTAAGATATTGCCATTTGGGATATAGTTTTACTTGTAAGCTTTAATATTTTTCGACGCCTTTTACCTATGTATCAATTATCATTCCAATTAGTAATCTCAATTTGCGATTATAATTTTAAGTTAGTGATAGTAATAAGGTTGGGTTAGTCGAGTGTTTTTAAGTTCTATAAGTCATTTCTTTTTATTTCTTATTTTCCGACGCCTTTTATTTTTCAACCCTTTTCTTTTTCTTTTTCGACGCACTCTTTTTCTTTCTTATTTCTCGCTATTCTAGTTTTAGAACATAGATTTTTTTTTCTACTTCTTATCTAAATTTCTTAAAATTACGAAAATTTATTTTAAGTGGTTAAATTGATAGACATCAAAATTTTCTGGTTCGTAGTAATAGTTGGATTTGTACGTGGACCGGGTTATTGGAGCCAAACTGTCCTCAATTATATTGAGACCAAACGAATCCTGCCCATCTGCTGCATCTTTTGGCTATTCGAAACGTGGGCAAAATCAGAAAAGTCTATTAATTGGATAACTTATATAATTTTTCTTTCCTTTTTAAAAAACTAATAGGATATTCAGTGAATGCACCGAGCAAGACGTTCACCACCTTTTGTACGTTCACCACCTGTAACTAGATCAAGACATTTAGCAAATATTACCGCCGTTGATTTTTCTTTAGAATCGTCATCCAGTCGACCAAGTACTCCAATTCAAATTTCCGATAATCCATTTTTTGAACCCGACCTCATAATTGAGAATCCGGAGAATATTCAGGGACAATTCATAGATCCTGAACCATTAAATTTTCCTCCGGAACCACCAATCATTCAAACAGAGATTGTTGAGGAACGAACCATTAAATCAGAATCCTCTAATGATTTCGATTCAACAAATTCAATTATGGAGAATCTAGAACCTTTAAGTATGGAAGACCGAATGAGAGCTAAACGTACTGGCCAAGGTCACGCAATTACTCATCCAGACATTAATGCGCCAGATTATGAAATCAAAGGACAAATTCTACACATGGTGACTAATCAATGCCAATTTAGTGGTGCGCCAAAGGAAGATCCAAATGAACATCTTCGTACCTTTAATAGGATCTGCACTCTATTTAAAATAAGAGAAGTTGAGGATGAACAGATATATCTCATGTTATTTCCCTGGACTTTAAAGGGAGAAGCCAAAGATTGGTTGGAATCGTTACCTGAAGGGGCGATCGATACATGGGACGTTTTAGTTGAAAAATTTCTTAAACAATTCTTTTCGGCATCTAAAGCCGTAAGACTTCAAGGAGAAATTGTTACGTTCACACAGAAGCCAAATGAAACTCTATACGAGGCGTGGACAAGATTTGGAAAGTTATTAAGAGGATGTCCGCAACATGGTTTAGATACCTGTCAAATAGTACAAATATTCTACCAAGGATGCGACATCACTACAAGGAAAGACATTGATATTGCAGCTGGTGGTTCCATTATGAAGAAAACCGAAACTGATGCTTACAAAATTATTGATAACACTGCTTCCCACTCACATGAGTGGCACCAAGAAAAAGAAATCGTTAGATCATCTAAAGCAGCTAGAGCCGATTCTAGCCATGACTTAGATTTCATTTCCGCAAAGATAGATGCTGTCGAGAGACGAATGGAAAAGATGACTAAAGATATCCACTCAATACGAATTAGTTGTGAGCAGTGTAGAGGACCACATTTGACAAAAGATTGTCTCAGTATTGAACTAACAATGGAACAAAGAGAGAATGTTTCATATCTAAACCAAAGGCCTGGAAATAATTATCAGAATAATTATCAACCGCCAAGACCGATTTACAATCAAAATCAGAATTATAACCGAAATATTCCATACAACAACCAACAAGGTCCTAGCAATCAACAAGTATCCAATAATACTTACAACCAGCAAAGACCCAATTTTCAAAACAAACCACCACAAACCGATGATAAAAAGCCAAATTTAGAAGATATGATGACGAAGCTAGTTGAAACTCAAACGCCGTTTTTCACATCTCAGAAACAAACTAATGAACAAAATGCTCAAGCATTTAGAAATTAACAAGCTTCTATTCAAAATTTGGAACAAGAAGTAAGTAACCTAGCAAGGTTAATAGGTGAAAGAAAACCGGGAAGTTTACCTAGTGATACAAATGCTAACCCCCGGAATGAAACAGCTAAAGCCATTACCACAAGAAGTGGTACAACACTTAAACCACCTGAAATACCTGTAACTTCTGATGAAGCTATTCCTACTCCACAAGATACACAACCTGAACAAGATAAGGAAAAAGAACCGGTAGTTAAAAAGGTTAATGAAGATAACACAATTAAGGATAAACCTTATGTTAAACCATACCAACCACCACTTCCTTACCCGAGTAAAATGAAGAAAGAGAAACTTGAAGCCGAGCAATCCAAATTCTTGGATATGTTTAAACAGATAAATGTAAATCTTCCTTTCATTGATGTGATTTCAGGAATGCCTAGATATGCTAAATTCTTGAAAGATCTAATCTCGAATAGAAAGAAAATGGAAGAACTCTCGGCTGTTACTATGAATGCTAATTGTTCAGTAGTGCTGTTGAATAAGATACCAGAAAAACTATCTGATCCAGGAAGTTTCACAATTCCATGTTTTCTGGGTAGTCTTAGTTCAATAGAAGCATTGGCAGACTTAGGTGCTAGTATAAATTTAATGCCGTTTTCACTATACACTAAACTAGACCTTGGAGAATTGAAACCAACAAGAATAAGCATACAACTAGCCGATCGATCAATAAAATATCCTAGAGGGATAATGGAGAACATGCTAGTTAAAGTTGGTACTTTAGTATTTCCAGTAGATTTTGTTGTTCTGGACATGGAAGAAGATTCTCAAGTTCCTCTCATATTAGGAAGACCATTCTTAAACACGACTAAAGCAATGATAGACGTGTTGGGTAAGAAACTGACCCTAAGTATAGAGGACGAGAGTGTTACCTTTTCAGTTGATAGAGTAATGCAACAACCGCAATCTGCAGATGATACATGTTATTATATTCAAACTATAGATTCACATGCAGAATTATTAGAAGAATTTTCAGAATTACAAGGAACAGGAGAATGTTCTTTAGGAGAAGGTAATGAACCAATTGATGAAGCTGAAATGTTAGCTACACTAATAGCTAATGGATATGAACCAACAACAGAAGAAATTCAAATGCTAAAAGAAGAAGACAGATATCGATATAAATCATCGATAGAAGAACCACCGACATTAGAGTTAAAGCCACTTCCAAACCATTTGGAATACGCTTATTTACATGGTAAATCTGAATTACCTGTAATAATATCGTCTTCTCTTACTAAAAATGAGAAATCTCAACTCATTTCTGTGTTGAAAGCTCATAAACCAGCCATTGCATGGAAGATTCATGATATTAAAGGAATAAGTCCTTCGTATTGCACACATAAAATCCTTATGGAAGAAGGTCATAAAACGTATGTGCAACGCCAACGAAGACTAAATCCGAATATGCAAGATGTAGTTAAAAAAGAAATTATTAAACTGCTAGATGCAGGTTTAATTTATCCAATCTCTGATAGTCCATGGGTAAGCCCAGTTCAATGCGTGCCTAAGAAGGGTGGCATGACTGTCATTACAAATGAGAAAAATGAGCTTATTCCTACTAGGACTGTAACAGGATGGCGTGTTTGTATTGATTATAGAAAATTAAATGACGCCACCAGAAAAGATCACTTTCCCTTACCTTTCATTGATCAAATGTTGGAAAGATTAGCCGAAAATAGTTATTATTGTTTTCTTGATGGATTTTTCGGATACTTTCAAATTCTAATAGCACCCGAAGATCAAGAGAAAACCACATTCACGTGTCCTTATGGTACTTTTGCTTACAAACGCATGCCATTTGGACTTTGCAACGCCCCTGCAACCTTTCAAAGGTGCATGATGGCGATTTTTCACGACATGATAGAAGAATGCATGGAAGTTTTCATGGATGACTTTTCAGTATTCGGTGATACATTTGAATCATGTCTAGCTAATCTTGAACGAATACTTATTAGATGCGAACAATCAAATCTAGTACTTAATTGGGAGAAATGCCATTTCATGGTTAAAGAAGGCATTGTTCTTGGACATAAAATTTCAAAAGAAGGAATTGAAGTGGATAGAGCTAAAGTAGATGTAATTGCTAAACTTCCACATCCCACCAATGTTAGAGGAGTTAGGAGTTTTCTAGGGCATGCCGGTTTTTACCGACGTTTCATAAAAGACTTTTCTAAAATTGCCACTCCTATGAATAAACTCCTAGAAAAGATGCTCCATTCATCTTTTCAGATGAATGTATCAAATCTTTTAATATTCTTAAAGAGAAACTCACTAATGCGCCGATCATGATAACACCAAATTGGAATCTACCGTTTGAACTAATGTGCGATGCAAGTGATTTTGCAATGGGAGCCGTTTTAGGACAAAGGATTGAAAAACGATTTCAACCTATATATTATGCTAGTAAGACGTTACAAGGAGCACAAACAAATTATACAACTACTGAAAAAGAACTCCTTGCTATTGTCTTTGCTTTTGACAAATTTCGTTCATATCTCGTTCTAGCAAAAACGGTGGTCTATACCGACCATTCTGCTCTTAGATACCTATTTTCGAATCAAGATGCCAAACCAAGATTAATCCGTTGGATCTTACTCTTACAAGAATTCGATATTGAAATCCGAGATAAAAGAGGAGCAGAAAATCTCGCCGCTGATCATCTTTCTCGTCTTGAAAATCCTGAATTAGAAGTTCTAAATGAATCGGCCATACAAGACAACTTTCCTGATGAATATCTATTGAAGATAGATTATAATGAAATACCATGGTTTGCAGACTATGTAAACTACTTAGTATGTGGATTCCTTGAAAAAGGATTATCGTACCAAAAATGAAAGAAATTCTTCAGTGATATAAAATACTATTTTTGGGAAGATCCACATCTGTTTAAAAGCTGTCCCGATGGAATAATACGCCGATGTGTATTCGGAGATGAAGCTAGTAAAATTTTAAACCATTGTCACACAGGACCAACAGGAGGGCACTATGGGCCTCAACTAACAGCAAGAAAAGTTTATGATGTTGGATTCTATTGGCCTACAACTTACAAAGACGCACACCTTCTTTGCAAATCCTGTGATGCTTGTCAAAGGGCCGGAAAAATAAGTCAACGTGATGAAATGCCACAAAATGTCATCCAAGTATGTGAAGTATTTGACATTTGGGGTATTGACTTTATGGGTCCATTTCCAAAATCTCATAATAATCTTTATATTCTCGTAGCCATTGATTATGTATCTAAATGGGCGGAAGCACAAGCTCTCCCAACTAACGATGCACGAGTTGTAGTCAACTTTTTAAAACGTCTTTTTGCAAGGTTTGGAACACCGAAAGCTTTAATAAGTGATCGGGGTACTCATTTCTGTAATAATCAACTTGAGAAAGTTCTCAAAAGATATGGAGTAACTCATAAAATCTCCACCGCATATCATCCACAAACAAGTGGACAAGTTGAAAATACCAACCGAGCTTTAAAACGTATTCTAGAAAAAACCGTAGGATCAAATCCGAAGGAATGGTCCATTAAATTGGAGGATGCACTCTGGGCTTTTAGAACAGCCTACAAAACTCTAATTGGAACCACACCTTTTAAACTTGTCTACGGAAAAGCATGTCATCTTCCAGTAGAAATTGAACACAAAGCATTTTGGGCTTTGAAGACATGTAATCTTGATTTACATGAAGCCGGACATCTACGATTAAGTCAACAAAACGAATTAGAAGAATTAAGACATGAAGCATACGAAAATTCGTTAATCTATAAAGAAAGAACGAAGAAATGGCATGATAAAAGAATCAGAAGTTCAAAAGAATTTAAAGAAGGAGACAGAGTTCTTCTTTTCAATTCACGATTCAAGCTATTTCCTGGAAAATTGAAATCAAGATGGTCTGGACCATTCATAGTCAAAAGAGTTTTCTCATGCGGAACGATAGAATTAATAAATTCAAATGGGATTGAATTTAAGGTTAATGGTCACAGAGTTAAACATTACATAGATAGTCCAATGGAAGTTGACAATGAAGTTAATCACAATTTCGATACCACAGCTAACTAAGTGTGGGGAGAATCAAGTCATTTAAAGGATAATATGTATTTCTGTTAGAGTTAGATTTTCTATTTTCGTGTAGTTCTCGAAAATGGAACCCGAATGGTCTTTCCCTAGCAGACCCTAAAGAACTAGTCTTCTTCCCCCATTCTGAATTTTTATTTTTTTTAGGTTTTTACGAAATGAAGACTTCCTGTGAACTAAACCATGGTCTAATGCTACACGCTTTGATCACTAAACGTAATAATGACACACTTCCGAGTGAAATAATATCAGTAATCAGAGAAAGATTAGACGGAGTAAGAAAAGAATCCAGATGCGAAGATAATAAGTTACAATTTGGTAAAGGAAAATCAAAATCCGCAGCGAAAAGAAGAGCACGACACCTAGAAAGATGTCACAAATGCGGAAAATGGTCACATGGAGGTAAATGTTCAAATAATCAAACCTATTCAAACACCGAATTTGTTACTTTATGCAGAGACGGACCGTTCATATGTTTAGAAGAAAAAACACTGAATGCTCGAGGTTACGCCTATGTAGCCATGGAAAACTAATTAAACCGACTATCTTATGAATGGGATAGATCATATCACTAAGAATACTATCTCATAGGTAAGTCTCTGTACAGTTTTTATTTTTTTATTTTTATTTTTAACCTTTTGATAATAAACGCTAATTTGTTCGCTATAAAGTATTAAATTGGTATTGAATAAAATTAGGTTTGGCGACCGAAATTATTGATATCATTCAAAAATTTATTACATCACTGCGAAATTTAACGTTTATTCTTAAGGTATAAATATCTTTAATCAATCAACCCAAAATATTTCAAAAATTCGTCATGAGTTAAATTAGGTCATGGAACCGAAATTACTTTACCGAAAAGAGGGGCGTATATTTTTGATAATATTTGATTGATTAAAGTGGGATAAAAGCCAAAAAGATTTTTAATTTTACCATGTTTTAAAAAATTAATATATAAAAATTAAAATAATATTGTAAACTTTTTAAAATTAATATATTTAAAATTGTAAATATTTGAAAAATTAATCTTTTTAATATAAGTTTGTATGTTTAAAAACAAAAATATAATATAAGTTTGGTGTGAATTTTTAATTTTTATTATATGCATTTTTAATTTTATGCATTTTAAATTTAAGTTGTGTGAATTTAAAAACAAAAATTTACTTTATTTCGCTAAGTTAAAAATATGATTTTTGAAATTCGTCGTGAGTTGAAGACTAGGTCGTTGAACCGAAATTGCTTTACCCGAGGGAGGGACGAGAACTTTTATTATCATTATTTTTAATCTTATTGAATTAAAGTATGCCAAAAACATTAAAAAAAACCCAAAAATCTTAGCTTTTAAAACAATCGCTACAAAAAGACAAATTTTAAAATTTTGTCGAAGGACGGACTAGGACATCGATCCAAAACGACCTCATCCTAAATAACAAAGGAAAACAAAATTTTAAATTTATTTTATATTTTTTTATAAGTTAAGGAAAAAAAAAGAGCACCGCGACTCGCGGAGTTTGCAATGGCCAAATGCCGCGACTCGCGGAGGATGTAAAAAATAGAAAAAAAATAAAAGGGGCCGAACAGGTCAGTCTGCACACACCACACCCACAAATAACTGCGAAAAACACCCGAAAAATCACACAAAAATCGAATTTTTTCACCAAAAATCATCAAATCTTTTACTAAAATCATGTTGAGAAGGATGCTATCAAGGAATTACTCAAGAAAAACGGTAAATTTCTACACCTAAACACCATTTAATCTGAAAATTAGTGTTCTTGAGCAATTTTATACCCAATTCAATTTTGATGCTTTTTAGTGTAATTATGCTTAAATTGCTTGTGTATTATGCTTGTATAACCTAGATTGATGCTATTTAACATGATTAGAAGCCTTAAACTTCAAATTTTGAGTAATCTAGGGTTTGTGTTCTTGAGCAATTTGGGGCTTTTTGATATAAACAGGTTATGGCCGATTTTTATCATGAATTGTTGCTAAATTAAGTAGTGTAACATGTTTAGGTAGTTAAATGATCCAAACTTTGAGCCTAAACATGATTTTGAGAATTAAAGTGGACTTTTTCAAGTCTAAAATTCATGAACTTGATTTTTAAGAGATAATGTCATTTGAAACTTGTTTAATTGCTAGTAATGATTATTTTGACATGTTATTTGAGTTGAATGCTTATGAACTTGGCGAACATTTTCATATATGCATATTTGAAAAAGTGTAGATTTGATAAAAATATGAAAATGAGCTTAAGTTTGATATAAATTGAACATGTCATTGTAATTATTTTGATTGATGATTTTGCTGACACTAATGCATATTTGGATGCACAAAAATTGTGTTTGATGTGTTTTGCAGACTGAAAGGGGTGAATCTTCATCCCAAGCTCGCAATGCTCCTGCTGAGAATGCGGAACAACAGAAGGTTGATAACTACTACAAACAAGATATACCTCATCCAGTCATGACATTTTCAGATATGCACTTGGAAGATTTGCACCCGAACTTGAGATTTGACAAACGTTGGATAGATTATCCAAAATACCAAAGGGGCTTGCATACTCTTCATTCTAAAGCTGTTGAAGTACCTAGGGTAATAGAATGGGCACCGTTAGAAGCTGTAGAATTAGCCGGGCCAATTAGGGAATTACTTACACAGAGGTATGGTAATTCTACTTTTAACGATTGGGTACGTTTATTCAACATGCGTAGACCTGTATATAAAGTATGGTGTGAAGAATTATTGTGTAGTATAGAAATAAATGATCGGGTAGTTAGTTTAACCGATCGATCTTTTATTAGATTTTTGTTAGGAGGTTCGATGCACCGCATGTCTTTACTAGACATGGCTCAGGCCTTACGTATATATACGCCTGAGGAGTTAGCATCTGCCGATTGTAGAGGGTTGATATTAAATGGTAGAAACATTGATGAAAATTTTGATACACATGGTGTATGGAGTCAAATGACTAGCCATCACCGATTTAAAGGGGGAAATTACTTTTATTTGGATATAGATAGAGCAGAGTTAAGAGTTATTCATAGGTTTTTAGCTAATTCAATTACACAAAGAGGTAAGAATAAGGAAAAGGTAAATGAACAGGATTTGTTTTACCATATGTGTATTCGAGACCCACAAAGCGCTGTAAGTATACCGTATTGTGTGGGTTATTATTTATCAGCTATGGTTAGAGGGATGAGACCGCACAGTATAATAGGAGGTGGTATATTTATTACTTTGATTGCTGAATATCTCGGTGTGGATATAAGTCGGGGGGGATTACTAATCGAAGAACCAGAACCCCACGATACAATTGGTTTAAATGTATACCATGGTGCTAAAGTTTTGAAGAGGCAAAATAACGCCGCAGTA
Source organism: Rutidosis leptorrhynchoides (assembly GCF_046630445.1). Classification (NCBI taxonomy): domain Eukaryota; kingdom Viridiplantae; phylum Streptophyta; class Magnoliopsida; order Asterales; family Asteraceae; genus Rutidosis; species Rutidosis leptorrhynchoides. The sequence goes on along the minus strand of NC_092333.1, from coordinate 702,424,569 downwards.
TGATATAATGGTAGACATCCACAGGTTGAGAGAAACCAACAGCCAGGTAATGTGGGAGGGGGAAATGAAATGACAGAAATGCAAAGGTTTATAGCTTCACAAGAGTACGAAAATGCTAGACATCGAGCATTTGAAGATTGGCAAGTTCATCAAAACCAAATCATAGCTTATTGCCAACAAATAGGTAGAAACTATATTCCTACTCCATCGCCCGTATTTCCTCCCTGGTCTATAGAGATCCAACCACCTTATCCTACGTATAACCCAGTCGAAGCATTCTACAACACATACGGTTATGCATGGAACCCCTACTGGTATCAGTATCATCCCTAGTCTACTTAGTTTTATTTATTTTATTATTTGTAATGTTGATACATTTTAATACTTATGTTAATATTGTAATAGTTTTTATAATTTTCTAACTTTTATTATTAGATTTTAATAATTTTTGAATGTGGGGTAATATACCAAACTTCAAAAATATGTATATATGTTTGCAGTTTATCTTATGTACACAACAGGAAAAAACAACGCATTTTCAAAGACTGGCATTAAGTTCAGTAAAAGCAACTAATTTTGACGACAAGATGCAAAATAAATGTGATATAACAACAAGACGGAATGAACAAATGATATGCACCATTTATCATTCAGAAAACAAAGGCCAATATGTTTGGAAACTTTGGTAAAATTTAATCATTTTTCTACGCTAATCACCCTCAATAATTTAAATTGTTACTGATTTCTTGCAAATGAGAGCATTGCAAGATCTTAAGTGTGGGAAGGGGTTAAATTCTTTCAGATTTTTAAAAAATTTTATCTTAAACACTTGGTTACCATTAAAAATACTAGTAAAGCAGTAGTTGTATTAGAATCTAGTGCTCTCTGATAATAAAGAACAGCCCTAGTCTTATATACTGACTACCTAATTCTAGTAAAATTTTTCAAAATTTTCAACTAAATGAACTCAAAATCATGTTTATACATATTTATGAACGATAAAACTAGGTGTTAACACCGAAATTATTGTTACCTCGGAAAGGACATAAATTGAGAAACAAACCAAAATGTTAGAATTCATTTAAGAATGGAATAGAGGAGAACAAAAAGGAAAAATAAAAGCTAGGTGTGAGAAAATTCTCCAAGTTATTCAAAACATATGTCACATATTTTTGTACAAATAACTGAAAATACTTTTGCTTTGGACTAAACTAAAAAGTTTTACCTGATTTACTGTAAGAAAGATGGATCTACACGATGAATCAATTCCATCATTAAAAGGAAGTAAAGTCTTCCGAAAAAGAAACGCGCTTCTTGATTTAGGTCATGTAGTTGTCGTCCAGAACAGCTGTAGGTTGACGAAAAATCTAGAAAAGTCATCACTAAAATCAGCAGGAAATCCACGGACCTCAGCATTAAACAAGGTCGCCAAGTGGTCAGACTTATCCTAACCATGAGAGGATCTGTCTTGTAAAATGGGGAGGGCGCCGTGAAAATTAGCTGGATAAGACTAATGAATCAGATCCCCAGAAAGGATAATCTCCTTAAAGATTAAAAATCAGCTTTTAAGACTGATATTACTCAATCCTAGAGATTGACCTTAAAGATTGAGAAATTCAAACTCATGGAATTCAATGATATCTAAACTCGAGCTAGAACAAGAAAATATTTTGATCAAATTATAAACCGATTTGTTTTCTGAAAACCCATTTTCAATGCGTTCATTACCATTGAACGTAAAATCCTAGGAATTCACCTGGAATTCATTAGGTCACCTGAACTAAATCGGGTGTCAACCGTAAGAACGGTGGTTGCATAGCATGGTCGAAGACAGGACCTTGTGCCAGACCGGAAAATTATAAGGGTGAGCTTTACTATTGCTCCTACAAAGGATGGTAATTGCGTCCGACACGTTATAGACCATAATTAAAAGCATGTCAGGGGACATTGCATTAACAGTTGCTTGTTCAACGCTTTCCTTTACAACCGGACGGTAGTTTATCGAAAGGTAATATTCGGAGCAAGTATACTGGACGTGTTGCTTTCCCAATACAAGGTTAGCAAGTGGGTGACACAAAACCACAAGTTTTGAGCTAAAGTTTTCAAATCTGAAACCCACCAAACCCACAAAAATAATTTGCAAACACCGGTGAAGGGTTATTCTGGAAAACTTATCTAGGGTAAAAACTAGATTTAATTTTCAAAAGATCAAATGTTTACATAAAGATCCAATTTCTTAAAGGATCTAAATTTTTATAGTCATGTGGGACTGTAAACCACATCGTTACTACCATTGTTTATACCGCCGTAAAGAAATCACTAATGTACAAAGTGTGAAGAATAAAGAAGTGATTCTTGTATTTCAAGACTATATTGCTTGAGGACAAGCAACGCTCAAGTGTGGGAATATTTTGATAATGCTAAAAACGAACATATATTTCATAGCATTATCCCTCAAGAAAGACAAGCTTTTAGTTGCAATTGTCCTATTTACAAGTGATATTCGTTTAAATAATAAAAGGTGAAGACAAAAGACAGATTCGACGAATTGAAGACGCAAACGACCAAAAAGCTCAAAAGTACAAAATACAATCAAAGAAGTTCCAATTATTGATAAGAAACGTCTCAAAATTACAAGAGTACAAGATTCAAATCGCAAAGTACAAGATATTAAATTGTACGTAAGGACGTTCGAAAATCCAGAACCGGGACCAGAGTCAACTCTCAACGCTCGACGCAATGGACTAAAAATTTCAAGTTAACTATGTATATAAATATAATATAATATATAATTAATTATATAAATTATATATATATATAGATTATATTTATATAAAAATCCGTCGGCAAGAAAGGAGCCAAAATGGAGTGAGCTGGAATTTCAAACTCCGCGACTCGCGGAGTTTGAAGAGCAAAAATGCCGCGAGTTGCGGAGCAGCCAAATTCGAAAATCCCTATAAAACCCAACGAATTCTAATCATTTTTATCATCCATTAATCCATCCTCTCTATATCTATACGTAAATATTAATATTTATATTTTAATTTTAATTTTAATTTTAATTTTAATCCTAATAATAAGGGTATGTTAGCGAATGTTGTAAGGGTGTAAGTCGAAATTCTGTCCGTGTAACGCTACGCTATTTTTAATCATTGTAAGTTATGTTCAACCTTTTTAATTTAATGTCTCGTAGCTAAGTTATCATTATGCTTATTTAAAACGAAGTAATCATGATGTTGGGCTAATTACTAAAATTGGGTAATTGGGCTTTGTACCATAATTGGGGTTTGGACAAAAGAACGACACTTGTGAAAATTAGACTATGGGCTATTAATGGGCTTTATATTTGTTTAACTAAATGATAGTTTGTTAATGTTAATATAAAGATTTACAATTGGACGTCCCTATAAATAACCATATACACTCAATCGGACACGATGGGCGGGATATTTATATGTACGAATAATCGTTCATTTAACCGGACACGGGAATGGATTAATAGCCACTAGAATTATTAAAACAGGGGTGAAATTATGTACAAGGACACTTGGCATAATTGTTAACAAAGTATTAAAACGTTGGGTTACACTCAGTCGACATCCTGGTGTAATTATTAAACAAAGTATTAAAATCTTGTTACAGTTTAAGTCCCCAATTAGTTGGAATATTTGACTTCGGGTATAAGGATAATTTAACGAGGACACTCGCACTTTATATTTATGACTGATGGACTGTTATGGACAAAAACCAGACGGACATATTAAATAATCCAGGACAAAGGACAATTAACCCCATGGGCATAAAACTAAAATCAACACGTCAAACATCATGATTACGAAAGTTTAAATAAGCATAATTCTTTTATTTCATATTTAATTTCCTTTATTTTATATTTAATTGCACTTCTAATTATCGCATTTTTATTTATTGTTATTGTATTTAATTGCACTTTTAATTATCGTACTTTTTAATTATCGCAAGTTTATTTTATCGCACTTTTATTATTCACAATTTCATTATCGTTATTTACTTTACGCTTTAAATTAAGTCTTTTATTTATTTAATATTTTACATTTGGTTTTAACTGCGACTAAAGTTTTAAAATTGACAAACCGGTCATTAAACGGTAAAAACCCCCCTTTATAATAATAATATTGCTTATATATATATTTGTATTTTTATAAATTTAAACTAATATAGCGTTAAGCTTTGTGAAAAAGATTCCCTGTAGAACGAACCGGACTTACTAAAAACTACACTACTGTACGATTAGGTACACTGCCTATAAGTGTTGTAGCAAGGTTTAAGTATATCCATTCAATAAATAAATAAATATCTTGTGTAAAATTGTATCGTATTTAATAGTATTTCCTTGTACAAGATTCAAAACGCAAAGTACAAAATATAAAATTGTACGCAAGGACGTTCGAAAATCCGGAACCGGGACCAGAGTCAACTCTTAACGCTCGACGCAACGGACTAAAAATTACAAGTTAACTATGCATATAAATATAATATAATATATAATTAATTATATTAATTATATATATATTATATATATAATAAAAACCGTCGACAGAGAAAGACTCCAAGATGTGAGCTGGAATTTCAAACTCCGCGACTCGCGGAGTTTGAAGGCAAAATTCACCGCGAGTCGCGGAGCCCCAAAAATCAAAAATCCCTATAAAGCCAACCGAATTCTGATCGCAAAATATATTCTATTTCTCTCTTCTCTCATATATACGTAAAATATATATATATAATTTATATTTTAATTTTAATTTTAATTATAATTCTAATAATAAGGGTATGTTAGCGAAAATTGTAAGGGTATAGGTCGAAATTCTGTCCGTGTAACGCTACGCTATTTTTAATCATTGTAAGTTATGTTCAACCTTTTTATATTAATGTCTCGTAGCTAAGTTATTATTATGCTTATTTAAAACGAAGTAATCATGATGTTGGGCTAATTACTAAAATTGGGTAATTGGGCTTTGTACCATAATTGGGGTTTGGATAAAAGAACGACACTTGTGGAAATTAGACTATGGGCTATTAATGGGCTTTATATTTGTTTAACTAAATGAAAGTTTGTTAATGTTAATATAAAGATTTACAATTGGGCGTCCCTATAAATTACCATATACACTCAATCGGACACGATGGGCGGGGTATTTATATGTACGAATAATCGTTCATTTAACCGGACACGGGAATGGATTAATAGCCACTAGAATAATTAAAACAGGGGTGAAATTACATTCAAGGGTAATTGGTGTAATTGTTAACAAAGTAGTAAAACCTTGGTTTACACGCAGTCGATAACCTGGTGTATTCATTAAACAAAGTATTAAAACCTTGTTACAATTCGAATCCCCAATTAGTTGGAATATTTAACTTCGGGTATAAGAATAATTTGACGAGGACACTCGCACTTTATATTTATGACTGATGGACTGTTATGGACAAAAACCAGACGGACATATTAAATAATCCAGGACAAAGGACAATTAACCCATGGGGCATAAAACTAAAATCAACACGTCAAACATCATGATTACGGAAGTTTAAATAAGCATAATTCTTTTATTTCATATTTAATTTCCTTTATTTTATATTTAATTGCACTTCTAATTATCGCATTTTTTGTTATTTAATCGCACTTTTAATTATCGTACTTTTTAATTATCGCAATTTTATTTTATCGCACTTTTATTATTCGCAATTTCATTATCATTATTTACTTTACGCTTTAATTTAAGTCTTGTATTTATTTTATATTTTACATTAGGTTTTAACTGCGACTAAAGTTTTAAAATCGACAAACCGGTCATTAAACGGTAAAAAACCCCCTTTATAATAATAATATTACTTATATATATATTTGTATTTTTATAAAAGTAAACTAATATAGCGTTGAGCTTTGTTTAAAGATTTCCCTGTGGAACGAACCGGACTTACTAAAAACTACACTACTGTACGATTAGGTACACTGCCTATAAGTGTTGTAGCAAGGTTTAAGTATATTCATTCTATAAATAAATAATATCTTGTGTAAAATTGTATCGTATTTAATAGTGTTTTCTGCTAAAATTAATAACTATTTTATATACACCTCGCATAACATCAAGTATTTTTGGCGCCGCTGCCGGGGACACTCTTAAACGCCGGAAGCGCAACGCTAATATAAAAAAAAAGATTTTTTGTTTACTTTTATTAAAATTCGTTTTTGTAAAAATACGTTTTAATTATTCAAAAATATAAAAAGAAAAACAAAAATATAAGTATTTTTAAGATTTTGTTAAATATTTAAGTTTTATAAGTTTCTTTATTTTTAGTTTAGTTTATAAAAATATAAGTTTTATTAACTATCTTTTATTTATAGAAAAAATTAAAAACAGAAAATAAAAAAAAAATAAATAAATAAAGAAAAAACGCGTCGAATTTGAAACCTGTCAGCTGAAATTTGAAACCCCGCGACTCGCGGGGTTTGATGCAATAAATGCCGCGACTTGCGGAGACTTTCTGACAGGCGACAAAAAACCCTAATCGAGCATTAATTACGGTAATTATTAATTAATTATTATTAAACCCTAATAATTATTATTATTATTATTAGTTTTATTTTAACATTTACTTTTTATTTAATTTATGTATTTAGTATAAATTAGTTTAATTAAATTGTAAAAATAATAGTTTTATAAAATAAATAATATAAAAATAATATTTTTATAAAAATTGTACTTTTTACAACTTTTTGTATATTTTTATATTTTGTCCCTTTTTAATCGTTTTAGCGTAATATTTGTATTTTTCTCTCATTTTTAATTTTAAACTTAGTTTTTGCTATAGTTATTTTTACTCCTAAATTTTTAGGCTTTGCCGTAGAATTCCTTAAGTGCTTTTTCTTTAGACTAAGATTTAGGTGCTTTAGAATTTTGCGACGCCTTTTTAAGTTTTAGTTTCTTTTTAAGTTATTTCCATTTGGAATTTAGTTTTTCCTGTAAGCTTTAATATTTTTAGACACCTTTTACTATGTACCAATTATCATTCCAATTAGTAATTTCAATTTGCGATTATAATTTTAAGTTAGTTGTAGTAATAAGATTAGGTTAGTTAAGTATTTTTAAGTTTTTATAAGTTTCTTTTATTTTTTCCGTCACCTTTTATTTTTCAACCATTTTTCGTTTTTTGACCTTTTGCGACGAACTCTTTTTCTCTCTTATTTCTCGCCATTCTAGTTTTTAGGACTTAGAATTTTTTCTACTTCTTATCTAAATTTCTTAAAATTACGAAAATTTATTTTAAATGGTTAAATTGATAGACATCAAAATTTTCTGGTTCGTAGTAATAGTTGGATTTGTACGTGGACCGGGTTATTGGAGTCAAACAGTCCTCAATTATATTGAGACCAAACGAATCCTGCCCCTCTGCTGCATCTTTTGGCTATTCGAAACGTGGGCAAAATCAGAAAAGTCTATTAATTGGATAACTTATTATAATTTTTCTTTCCTTTTTGAAAAACTAATAGGATATTCAGTGAATGCACCGAGCAAGACGTTCATCACCTTTTGTACGTTTACCACCTGTAACTAGATCAAGACATTTAGCAAATATAACCGCCGTTGATTTTTCTTTAGAATCGTCATCCAGTAGACCAAGTACTTCAGTTCAAATTTCCGATAATCCATTTTTTGAACCCAACATCACAATTGAGAATCTGGAGAATATTCAGGAACGGTTCGTAGATCCTGAACCATTAAACTTTCCTCCGGAACCACCAATCATTCAAACAGCGATTGTTGAGGAACGAACCATTAAATCAGAATCATCTAGTGATACCGATTCAACAAATTCAATTATGGAGAATCTGGAACCTTTAAGTATGGAAGACCGAATGAGAGCTAAACGCACTGGCCAAGGTCACGCAATTACTCATCCAGACATTAATGCGCCAGATTATGAAATCAAAGGACAAATTCTACACATGGTGACTAATCAATGCCAATTTAGTGGTGCGCCGAAGGAAGATCCAAATGAACATCTACGTACCTTTAATAGGATCTGCACACTATTTAAAATACGAGAAGTGGAGGATGAACAGATATATCTCATGTTATTTCCATGGACTTTAAAGGGAGAAGCCAAAGATTGGTTGGAATCGTTACCTGAAGGGGCGATCGATACATGGGACGTTTTAGTTGACAAATTTCTTAAACAATTCTTTCCTGCATCTAAAGCCGTAAGACTTCAAGCAGAAATTGTTACGTTCACACAGAAGCCAAATGAAACTCTATATGAGGCATGGACAAGATATGGAAAGTTATTAAGAGGATGTCCGCAACATGGTTTAGACACCTGTCAAATAGTACAAATATTCTACCAAGGATGTGGCATCACTACAAGGAAAGACATAGATATAGCAGCTGGTGGTTCTATTATGAAGAAAACCGAAACTGATGCTTACAAAATTATTGATAACACTGCTTCCCACTCACATGAGTGGCACCAAGAAAAAGATATCGTTAGATCATCTAAAGCAGCTAGAGCCGATTCTAGCCATGACTTAGATTCCATTTCCGCAAAGATAGATGCTGTGGAGAGACGAATGGAAAAGATGACTAAGGATATTCACTCAATACGAATTAGTTGTGAGCAGTGTGGAGGACCACATTTGACAAAAGATTGTCTCAGTATTGAATTAACAATGGAACAAAGAGAGAATATTTCATACATAAACCAAAGGCCTGGAAATAATTATCAGAATAATTATCAACCGCCAAGACCGATTTACAATCAAAACCAGAATTATAACCGAAATATTCCATACAACAACCAACAAGGTCCTAGCAATCAACAAGTATCCAATAATACTTACAATCAGCAAAGACCGAATTTTCAAAACAAACCACCACAACAAACCGATGATAAAAAACAAAATTTAGAAGATATGATGACGAAACTAGTTGAAACTCAAACACAGTTTTTCACATCTCAAAAACAAACCAATGAACAAAATGCTCAAGCATTTAGAAATCAACAAGCTTCTATTCAAAATCTGGAACAAGAAGTGAGTAACCTAGCAAGGTTAATAGGTGAAAGAAAACCGGGAAGTCTACCTAGTGATACAAATGCTAACCCCCGGAATGAAACAGCTAAAGCCATTACCACAAGAAGTGGTACAACACTTAAACCACCTGAAATACCTGTAACTTCTGATGAAACTATTCCTACTCCACAAGAACCACAACCTGATCAAGATAAGGAAAAAGAACCGGTAGTTGAAAAGGTTAATGAAAATAACACAGTTAAGGATAAACCTTATGTTAAACCATACCAACCACCACTTCCTTACCCGAGTAAAATGAAGAAAGAAAAACTTGAAGCCGAGCAATCCAAATTTTTGGATATGTTTAAACAGATAAATGTAAATCTTCCTTTCATTGATGTGATTTCAGGAATACCAAGATATGCTAAATTCTTGAAAGATCTAATCTCAAATAGAAAGAAAATGGAAGAACTCTCGGCTGTTACTATGAATGCTAATTGTTCAGCAGTGCTGTTGAATAAGATACCAGAAAAACTATCTGATCCAGGAAGTTTCACAATTCCATGTTTTCTGGGTAGTCTTAGTTCAATAGAAGCATTGGCGGACTTAGGTGCTAGTATAAATCTAATGCCGTATTCACTATACGCTAAACTAGACCTTGGAGAATTGAAACCAACCAGAATAAGCATACAACTAGCCGATAGATCAATAAAATATCCTAGAGGGATAATGGAGAACATGCTAGTTAAAGTTGGTACTTTAGTATTTCCAGTAGATTTTGTTGTTTTGGACATGGAAGAAGATTCTCAAGTTCCTCTCATATTAGGAAGACCATTCTTAAACACGGCTAAAGCAATGATAGACGTGTTCGGTAAGAAACTGACCCTAAGTATAGAGGATGAGAGTGTTACCTTTTCAGTTGATAGAGCAATGCAACAACCACAATCTGCAGATGATACATGTTATTATATTCAAACTATAGATGCACATGCAGAATTATTAGAAGAATTTCCAGAATTACAAGGAACAGGAGAATGTTCTTTAGGAGAAGGTAATGAACCAATTGATGAAGCTGAAATGTTAGCTACACTTATAGCTAATGGATATGAACCAACAACAGAAGAAATTCAAATGCTAAAAGAAGAAGACAGATATCGATATAAATCATCGATAGAAGAACCTTCGAAATTAGAGTTAAAGCCACTTCCAAACCATTTGGAATACGCTTATTTACATGGTGAATCTGAATTACCTGTAATAATATCATCTTCTCTTACTGAAAATGAGAAATCACAACTCATTTCTGTGTTGAAAGCTCATAAACCAGCCATTGCATGGAAGATTCATGATATTAAAGGAATAAGTCCTTCGTATTGCACACATAAAATCCTTATGGAAGAAGGTCATAAAACGTATGTGCAACGCCAACGAAGACTAAATCCTAATATGCAAGATGTAGTTAAAAAAGAGATTATTAAACTGCTAGATGCAGGTTTAATTTATCCAATCTCTGATAGTCCATGGGTAAGCTCAGTTCAATGCGTACCTAAGAAGGGTGGCATGACTGTCATTACAAATGAGAAAAATGAGCTTATTCCTACTAGGACTGTAACAGGATGGCGTGTATGTATTGATTATAGAAAATTAAATGACGCCACCAGAAAAGATCACTTTCCCTTACCTTTCATAGATCAAATGTTGGAAAGATTAGCCGGAAATAGTTACTATTGTTTTCTAGATGGATTTTCCGGATATTTTCAAATTCCAATAGCACCCGAGGACCAAGAGAAAACCACATTCACGTGCCCTTATGGTACTTTTGCTTACAAACGCATGCCATTTGGACTTTGTAACGCCCCTGCAACCTTTCAAAGGTGCATGATGGCGATTTTTCACGACATGATAGAAGAATGCATGGAAGTATTCATGGATGACTTTTCAGTCTTCGGTGATACATTTAAATCATGTCTAGTTAATCTGGAACGAATGCTAATTAGATGTGAACAATCAAATCTAGTACTTAATTGGGAGAAATGCCATTTCATGGTTAAAGAAGGCATCGTTCTTGGACATAAAATTTCAAAAGAAGGAATTGAAGTGGATAGAGCTAAAGTAGATGTAATTGCTAAACTTCCACATCCCACCAATGTTAGAGGAGTTAGGAGTTTTCTAGGGCATGCCGGTTTTTACCGACGTTTCATAAAAGATTTTTCTAAAATTGCCACTCCTATGAATAAACTCCTAGAAAAGGATGCGCCATTCATCTTTTCAGATGAATGTATCAAATCTTTTAATATTCTTAAAGAAAAACTCACTAATGCACCGATCATGATAACACCAAATTAGAATCTACCATTTGAACTAATGTGCGATGCAAGTGATTTTGCAATGGGAGCCGTTTTAGGACAAAGGATTGAAAAACGATTTCAATCTATATATTATGCTAGTAAGACGTTACAAGGAGCACAAACGAACTATACAACTACTGAAAAAGAACTCCTTGCTATTGTCTTTGCTTTTGACAAATTTCGATCATATCTCGTTCTAGCAAAAACGGTGGTCTATACCGACCATTCTGCTCTTAGATACCTATTTTCAAAACAAGATGCTAAACCAAGATTAATCCGTTGGATCTTACTCTTACAAGAGTTTGATATTGAAATCCGAGATAAAAGAGGAGCAGAAAATCTCGCCGCTGATCATCTTTCTCGTCTTGAAAATCCCGAATTAGAAGTTCTAAATGAATCAGCCATACAAGACAACTTTCCTGATGAATATCTATTGAAGATAGATTATAAAGAAATCCCATGGTTTGCAGACTATGCAAACTACTTAGTTTGTGGATTCCTTGAAAAAGGATTATCGTACCAAAGACGAAAGAAATTCTTCAGTGATATAAAACACTATTTCTGGGAAGATCCACATCTGTTTAAAAGTTGTCCCGATGGAATAATACGCCGATGTGTATTTGGAGATGAAGCTAGTAAAATTTTAAACCATTGTCACACAGGACCAACAGGAGGGCATTATGGGCCTCAACTAACAGCAAGAAAAGTTTATGAAGCTGGATTCTATTGGCCTACAATTTACAAAGACGCACACCTTCTTTGCAAATCCTGTGATGCTTGTCAAAGGGCCGGAAAAATAAGTCAACGTGATGAAATGCCACAAAATGTCATCCAAGTATGTGAAGTATTTGACATTTGGGGTATTGACTTTATGGGTCCATTTCCAAAATCTAATAATAATCTATATATACTCGTAGCCATTGATTATGTATCTAAATGGGCGGAAGCACAAGCTCTCCCAACTAACGATGCACGAGTTGTAGTCAACTTTTTAAAACGTCTTTTTGCAAGGTTTGGAACACCGAAAGCTTTAATAAGTGATCGGGGTACTCATTTCTGTAATAATCAACTTGAGAAAGTTCTTAAAAGATATGGAGTAACTCATAAAATCTCCACCGCATATCATCCACAAACAAGTGGACAAGTTGAAAATACCAACCGAGCTTTAAAACGTATTCTGGAGAAAACCGTAGGATCAAATCCGAAGGAATGGTCCATTAAATTGGAGGATGCACTCTGGGCTTTTAGAATAGCCTACAAAACTCCAATTGGAACCACACCTTTTAGACTTGTTTATGGAAAAGCATGTCATCTTCCAGTAGAAATTGAACACAAAGCATTTTGGGCTTTGAAGACATGTAATCTTGATTTACATGAAGCCGGACGTCTACGATTAAGTCAACTAAATAAATTAGAAGAATTAAGACATGAAGCATACGAAAATTCGTTAATCTATAAAGAAAGAACGAAGAAATGGCATGATAAAAGAATCAGAAGTTCAAAGGAATTTAAAGAAGGAGACAGAGTTCTTCTTTTCAATTCACGATTCAAGCTATTTCCTGGAAAATTGAAATCAAGATGGTCTGGACCATTCATAGTCAAAAGAGTTTTCCCATACGGAACGATAGAATTAATAAATTCAAATGGGATTGAATTTAAAGTTAATGGTCACAGAGTTAAACATTACATACATGGTCCGATGGAAGTCGACAACGAAGTTAATCACAATTTCGACACCACAGCTAACTAAGTGTGGGGAGAATCAAGTCTTTAAAGGATAATATGTATTTATGTTAGAGTTAGATTGTCTGTTTTCGTGTAGTTCTCGAAAATGGAACACGTATGGTCTTTCCCTAGCAGACCCTAAAGAACTAGTCTTCTCCCCCCATTCTGAATTTTTATTTTTTTTAGGTTTTTACAAAATGAAGACTGCCTGTGAACTAAACCATGGTCTAATGCTACACGCTTTGATCACTAAAAGAAATATTGACATACTACCGAGTGAAATAGTATCAGTAATCAGAGAAAGAATGGACGGAGTTAGAAAAGAATCCAGATGCGAAGATAATAAGTTACAATTTGGTAAAGGAAAATCAAAATCCGCAGCGAAAAGAAGAGCACGACACCTAGAAAGATGTCACAAATGCGGAAAATGGTCACATGGAGGTAAATGTTCAGATAATCAAACCTATTCAAATACCGAATTTGTTACTTTATGCAGAGACGGACCGTTCATATGTTTAGAAGAAAAGACACTGAATGCTCGAGGTTACGCCTATGTAGCCATGGAAAACCAATTAAACCGACTATCTTATGAATGGGATAGATCATATAACTAAGAAATCTATTTCACAGGTATGTCTGTACAGTTTTTATTTTTATTTTTATTTTTAACCTTTTGATAATAAACGCTAATTTGTTCGCTAAAAAGTATTAAATTGGTATTGAATAAAATTAGGTTTGGCGACCGAAATTATTGATATCATTCAAAAATTTATTACATCACTGCGAAATTTAACGTTTATTCTTAAGGTATAAATATCTTTAATCAATCAACCCAAAATATTTCAAAAATTCGTCATGAGTTAAATTAGGTCTTGAAACCGAAATTACTTTACCGAAAAGAGGGGCGCATATTTTTGATAATATTTGATTGATGAAAGTGGGATAAAAAGCCAAAAAGATTTTTAATTTTATTTTTACCATGTTTTTAAAATTAATATTTAAATCTTAAATTAATATTGTAAATTTTGTAAAAACAATATATTTAAAATTGTAAATATTTGAAAAATTAATATAAGTTTGATATGAATTTATGAATTTTTAAATTAAGTTTGGTGTGAATTTTTAAAATATAAATTCTTAATTTTATGCATTTTAAATTCTAAGTTTGGTGTGAATTTTTAATAATAATTTTGAATTTTATATTTAAGTTGTGTGAATTTAAAAACAAAAATTTACTTTATCTCATTAAGTTAAGAATATGATTTTTAAAATTCGTCGTAAGTTGAAGACTAGGTCTTTGAACCGAAATTGCTTTACCCGAGGGAGGGACGAGAACTTTTATTATCATTATTTTTAATCTTATTGAATTAGAGTATGCCAAAAACATTGAAAAAACCCAAAAAAATCTTAGCTTTTAAAACAATCGCTACAAAAAGACAAATTTTAAAATTTTGTCGAAGGACGGACAAGGACATCGATCCGAAACGACCTCGTCCTAAATAACAAGGGAAACAAAATTTTAAAATTAATTACTTAATTGTTTTAATAAGTTAATGATTATAAAAAAAAAAAAAAATTATACCAAACTCCGCGACTCGCGGATTTTGGAGGGTAAATCCCCGCGACTCGCGGAGGGGCCGGATTACAGAGAAAAAAAAAGAGCTGCAACAGCTCAGTTTCACACTCCACACCCAAAAATACTGCGAACATAACCCCGAAAAACCACCCAAAAACACCCCAAAAATCCCAATTTTTAACCGTTAATCACCAAATTTTTTGCTAAAATCATGATGAGAAGGATTTATCTCGTACAATGGGGGGGGCACCATGCAAATTAGCTGGATAAGACTAATGAATCAGATCCCCAGAAAGGATAATCTCCTTAAAGATTAAAAATCGGTTTTTAAGACTGATATTACTCAATCCTAGAGATTGACCTTAAAGATTGAGAATTACAAACTCATGGAATTCGATGATATCTAAACTCGAGCTTAAACGAGAAAATATTTTGATCAAAATTATAAACCGATTTGTTTTCTGAAAACCCTATTTTCAATGCGTTCATTACCATTGAACGTAAAATCCTAGGAATTCACCTGGAATTCATTAGGTCACCTGAACTAAATTGGGTGTCAACCGTAAGAACGGTGGTTGCATAGTGGTCAAAGACAGGACCTTGTGCCAGACCGAAAAATTATAAGGGTGAGCTTTACTATTGCTCCTACCAAGGATAGTAATTGCATCCGACACGTTATAGACCATAATCAAAAGCATGTCACGGGACATTGCCTTAACAGTTGCTTGTTCAACGCTTTCCTTTACAACCGGACGGTAGTTTGCCGAAAGGTAATATACGGGACAAGTAAACTGGACGTGTTGCTTTCCAAATACAAGGTTAGCAAGTGGGTGACACAAAACCGCAAGTTTTGAGCTAAAATTTTCAAATCTAAAACCCACCAAACCCACAAAAATATTTTGCAAACACCGGTAAAGGGTTATTCCGGAAAACTTATCTAGGGTAAAAACTAGATTTAATTTTCAAAAGATCAAATGTTTTCATAAAGATCCAATTTCCTTAATGGATCTAAATTTTTATAGTCATGTGGGACTGTAAACCATATCGTTACTACCATTGTTTATACCGCCGTATAGAAATCACTGATGTACAAAGTGTGAAGAATAAAGAAGTGATTCTAGTATTTCAAGACGATATTGCTTGAGGACAAGCAACGCTCAAGTGTGGGAATATTTGATAATGCTAAAAACGAACATATATTTCATAGCATTATTCCTCAAGAAAGACAAGCTTTTAGTTGCAATTGTTCTATTTACAAGTGATATTCGTTTAAATAATAAAAGGTGAAGACAAAAGACAGATTCGACGAATTGAAGACGCAAATGACCAAAAAGCTCAAAAGTACAAAAGACAATCAAAAAGGTTCCAATTATTGATAAGAAACGTCTCGAAATTACAAGAGTACAAGATTCAAAACGCAAAGTACAAAATATAAAATTGTACGCAAGGACGTTCGAAAATCCGGAACCGGGACCAGAGTCAACTCTTAACGCTCGACGCAACGGACTAAAAATTACAAGTTAACTATGCATATAAATATAATATAATATATAATTAATTATATTAATTATATATATTTTATATATATAATAAAAACCGTCGGCAGAGAAAGACTCCAAGATGTGAGCTGGAATTTCAAACTCCGCGACTCGCGGAGTTTGAAGGCAAAATTCACCGCGAGTCGCGGAGCCCCAAAAATCAAAAATCCCTATAAAGCCAACCGAATTCTGATCGCAAAATATATTCTATTTCTCTCTTCTCTCATATATACGTAAAATATATATATATAATTTATATTTTAATTTTAATTTTAATTATAATTCTAATAATAAGGGTATGTTAGCGAAAATTGTAAGGGTGTAAGTCGAAATTCTGTCCGTGTAACGCTACGCTATTTTTAATCATTGTAAATTATGTTCAACCTTTTTATATTAATGTCTCGTAGCTAAGTTATTATTATGCTTATTTAAAACGAAGTAATCATGATGTTGGGCTAATTACTAAAATTGGGTAATTGGGCTTTGTACCATAATTGGGGTTTGGATAAAAGAACGACACTTGTGGAAATTAGACTATGGGCTATTAATGGGCTTTATATTTGTTTAACTAAATGAAAGTTTGTTAATGTTAATATAAAGATTTACAATTGGGCGTCCCTATAAATTACCATATACACTCAATCGGACACGATGGGCGGGGTATTTATATGTACGAATAATCGTTCATTTAACCGGACACGGGAATGGATTAATAGCCACTAGAATAATTAAAACAGGGGTGAAATTACATTCAAGGGTAATTGGTGTAATTGTTAACAAAGTAGTAAAACCTTGGTTTACACGCAGTCGATAACCTGGTGTATTCATTAAACAAAGTATTAAAACCTTGTTACAATTCGAATCCCCAATTAGTTGGAATATTTAACTTCGGGTATAAGAATAATTTGACGAGGACACTCGCACTTTATATTTATGACTGATGGACTGTTATGGACAAAAACCAGACGGACATATTAAATAATCCAGGACAAAGGACAATTAACCCATGGGGCATAAAACTAAAATCAACACGTCAAACATCATGATTACGGAAGTTTAAATAAGCATAATTCTTTTATTTCATATTTAATTTCCTTTATTTTATATTTAATTGCACTTCTAATTATCGCATTTTTTGTTATTTAATCGCACTTTTAATTATCGTACTTTTTAATTATCGCAATTTTATTTTATCGCACTTTTATTATTCGCAATTTCATTATCATTATTTACTTTATGCTTTAATTTAAGTCTTGTATTTATTTTATATTTTACATTAGGTTTTAACTGCGACTAAAGTTTTAAAATCGACAAACCGGTCATTAAACGGTAAAAAACCCCCTTTATAATAATAATATTACTTATATATATATTTGTATTTTTATAAAAGTAAACTAATATAGCGTTGAGCTTTGTTTAAAGATTTCCCTGTGGAACGAACCGGACTTACTAAAAACTACACTACTGTACGATTAGGTACACTGCCTATAAGTGTTGTAGCAAGGTTTAAGTATATCCATTCTATAAATAAATAAATATCTTGTGTAAAATTGTATCGTATTTAATAGTGTTTTCTGCTAAAATTAATAACTATTTTATATACACCTCGCATAACATCACCACCAACGATAAAAACGAGTTAATTTCCACTCGGACTGTCACGGGGTGGTGTGTTTGTATTAATTATCGTAAGTTGAACGACGCCACACGCAAAGACCACTTCCCGTTACCTTTCATGGATCAAATGCTAGAAAGGTTAGCGGGAAAAAGCTTTTATTGTTTTCTTGATGGTTTTTTGGGCTATTTCCAAATTCCTATCTGGCCCGAGGACCAGGAGAAATCCACTTTCACGTGCCCGTATGGAACATTCTCATACCGTCGCATGCCCTTTGGCCTTTGTAACACTCTGACCACTTTTCAAATGTGCATGATGGCCATATTGCATGATATGATAGAATATTGCATGGAGGTGTTCATGGATGACTTTTCGGTCTTCGGTGACACTTTCGATTCATGCCTTCTTAATTTAGAACGGATGTTGGTAAGGTGTGAGAAACTAATCTTGTGCTCAATTGGGAAAAGTTCCATTTCATGGTACAAGGGGGCATCATCCTCGGGCACAAGATTTCTAAGAACGGTTTTGAGGTGGATCCTGTAAAGATAACTGCTATTAAGAACCTGCCACCTCCCTCCAATGTTAAGGGTGTTCGGAGTTTTCTCGGGCAAGCCGGTTTTTACCGGCGATTCATTAAGGATATCTCCAAAATCACTAACCCGATGAACAAACTCCTTGAAAAGGACACACCTTGGAACTTCTCCGAAGAGTGCCAAAAGGCATTCGAACTTCTTAAGGAGAAACTCATAAATGCACCTATCATAATTGCTCCGAATTGGTCCCTTCCGTTCGAGCTTATGTGTGATGCATCCAATTTTGCTGTTGGCTCTGTTTTGGGCTAAAGGGTCGAGAAACACTTCCGACCGATCTATTATGCAAGCAAGACCTTGCAAGGAGCACAGTTGAATTACACTACCACTGAAAAAGAGCTCCTTGCGGTGGTCTTTTCGTTCGATAAGTTTCGGTCCTACTTAGTCTTGTCTAAGACTATTGTTTTTACGGACCATTCTGCTCTAAAGTACCTATTTTCGAAACCAGATGCCAAACCTCGACTGCTTAGATGGATCTTACTTTTGCAAGAATTTGATATCGAGATCCGGGATAAGAAGGGTGCTGAAAATATCGCGGCCGACCATTTGTCTAGACTCGAGAATCCAAATCTCGAAGTCCTTCATGAGTCGGGTATTCATGATGATTTTCCCGACGAGTATCTCATGAAGGTGGACAAGGTGGACGATCCATGGTATGTGGAAATAGCTAATTATCTTGTTGGTGGATTCTTGGAGAAAGGGTGGTCGCATAAAAAGAGGAAAAAATTCTTCACTGACTTTAAACACTATTTCTGGGAAGATCCCTATCTTTTTCGTTGTTGTCTGGATGGAATAATTCAAAGGTGTGTTTCCGGAAAGGAATGCACAAAAATTTTGCTAGCTTGCCATTTTGGGCCTACGGGTGGGCACTTTAGTCCCCAAATCACGGGGAGGAAGGTTTATGAGGCCTGTTTTTATTGGCCTAGTATTTTCAAAGATGCCCACCTAATTTGCAAATCTTGTGATGCGTGCCAACGGGCCGGAAAAATCACCAAAAGAGATGAGATGCCTCAACATAGCATTCAAGTATGTGAGGTGTTTGACATTTGGGGGATTGATTTTATGGGCCCGTATCCTAAATCTCATTCGAATCTTTACATTCTCGTTGCAATCGATTATGTTTCTGAATGGACAGAGGCCAAATCTCTCCCAACTAACGATGCACGGGTTGTAATCACCTTCTTAAAGGGCATCTTTGCCCGATTTGGCAGCCCAAAAGCCTTCATTAGTGATAGAGGGACCCACTTTTGTAACGCTCAAATGGAGAAAGTGTTGAAACGATACGGGGTAACCCACAAAGTTTCAACATCTTACCACCCGCAAATAAGTGGGCAAGTTGAGAATATCAATCGGTCATTGAAGCGAATCTTAGAAAAGACCGTTGGTAAGAATCCTAAGGAGTGGTCTACAAAGCTTGAAGATGCATTGTGGGCATTTCGTACGGCCTACAAGACACCGATAGGCACGACTCCTTATCGTTTGGTATATGGTAAAGCATGCCGTCTCCCTTTAGAGATTGAACATAAGGCTCATTAGGCTTTAAAGGTGTGCAATATGGATCACCATGAGGCGGGTCGCTTTCGTTTGGATCAATTAAATGAGTTGGATGAGTTGCGACTTAACGCATATGAGAACTCGGTTATTTACAAGGAGAAAACCAAACGTTGGCATGATAACCGATCAAAAACCCGAAAGAGTTCAAGGAGGGCGATCGAGTCATTCTCTATAGTGCTCGTTATAAGTTGTCGCCCGAAAAGTTAAAGTCCCGATGGAACGGGCCATTCATTGTGAAGAAGGTATACCCATATGGTACAATTGAGTTAGTGAACTCGAAAGGTGAAGAGTTTAAGGTAAATGGCCACCGGGTCAGACCTTACATTGACGGTTTTCTTGAAACCGAAATCGAAGATGAGGTTAACCTCAACTTCGAGCCGAAAAATGAATGAATGCGGAGTTGAGTCCCGTAAATGACTCGATAATAAACTTCACTTTGTTGTATAGTTTGTATGTGTAGGTTTGATTGCGGGTTTGCTGAGTCTAAAATTCTATATGATTAATTGGGGTCGATTACTTGTTGTTTTTATTGGTTGTTTGGACCTTTAAGGTGATAATTAGTTGTTGAATAGGTAAAAGTACCAGGTCGTGCCTAAGGCCGTGGAGCGATGACTAATGCCGCGGCGCGAGTTTACACTGTTTTCCGAATCAGTCAGCTTTTTAAATTGATACCTGACCACGCCTAAGATCGTGTCGCGATGAATATTTGACGCGACGCGAGATTTCAAGGGTTTTGAAGTTAGAGAGCGACATAAAAATAAGCATCAGACATCACGTATCTCCACGGAGCGGAGAATTAGGTCACGGCGCGACCTTTCTGCTGTCCAGATTCCAAACCCGGCTGTCAATATTTAAAGTAATTGGGTCAACCCGACCCACCTTCTAACCCGACGGGATTCCACCCCTTTATAGGGATTCTTGGAGCCCTTTTCACCCACTTTTATTCTACCTACCTCTCAAGCATACATTGAGTCACCAAAACCCTAATTTCAATTAACAATCATTCTTCATTAATTGTAGGGTTCATGTTTAAATTTTTGTGGGGTTTGTCTAATTGAGACTTATGTGCTTTTATATGTGATGAATTGTTTATGAATATGATACGTATGTGATTTCTTCATGAATTCGTGTGTAGTTTATGCATAGTATTGATTCTTGAGATTAGGGTAGTGATTAATTCGAATTTGGTGTTGGATGTTTGGGGTTTTTGTTTGTGAGGAAGATGGTTGTTACTAGATACATGTTTTAAGATAGTGTGGGGTGATTTGGGTGGGTCGTATGTGACTTTGGTGATTTGTGAAGCTTGATGGTAATTTTGTGAGATGTTTATTTGGTTAGTCGTATTGTTTAAGCTTCTTATAGGTTTAGAAGTTAACTAGTAATTGTTGGGATGGTTTATCGTGGGTTGGTTAAATTATTAGACGAATTTGTTAATTTGAGTAAAGTGGTAATTGTTAAATGGGGCAATTGTGTGGCATGATTGTTTTAAGAATATGTTTGAATTTGGTCAAATGGAACAAAAACACATGTTGTAAAAAATTGCTTTTGTTTGAATGTTGAATTGAAGTTGCAACTAGTAATAAACGGAAGTTGGTGCAAGTATGTGGAACATGTTGGCGTGTACTTTTTGCGGTAGATGGAATGGGAATGATAAAATTAATTCGACGGAGTTGTCGGTTATTCATCGAATTCGAAACCATGCACACGTTAACTTATGTATGTTGATTGGTACTTATTTGTCAAATCATTCGAGAGATACACGAGCATTGAGGCCACTTCTTGGTGGTCATTTTGTTACAAAAATTGCAAGATTTTTCGACATGGATTTTAGTAGGTGTACAAAATTGAGTGAACCATTGCAAGTGATGAAACCTTTTAATTTAAGGTTTTATTTAAGATCAAATTTTGTGATGTGGGATGAGAATAGGGTTGGTTTGGTGAAGTATGTGAGGCAACAAGCACCCGATGTGGTGGGTGAGGATCAAGGTGGTAATGTTGGTGGTAATAATCAAGGAGATAATGATGCGGTGCCGGTTGCTCCGAATGTTCCTGCGGGTGGTCAGTCTTGGGGTGTGTCTGAAGAAGTGTGGAATAGCTTGGTGTCTAGTGTTGATAATATTCAGATTGGTGTGTCAAGAAACTTTAATGCATTCCAGAGAGATCAGTGGGTACATAATGATCGTATGTGGGGGAGTCAACAAAGGGTTGAGGCGAGCACGCTACGACAAGAGGATATGATGGCGGAATCCCTGCTTGATCAGCAGTGGATGGCGTATGGTAATGACTGGCAGCGTCATAATGCACGTATTTATTATAATTATTCGAATGATTATATGAGTACGCCACATGTAGAGCCAGTTTACTACCGTAATCCGATCAGGCCCCGAGTGTCAGCACCAACATACGACCCGCGTGAAGCTATGAACGAGACGAGGAGGCAGTTCCATGACAGATATCTACAAGCCCATTGGCCTTTTGGTGATTTTTATTGAGGAGGGCCTGCGAGATCATGATGTACTGTTTGTTTGAACTATTTTCTTTATTTGGTTCTGTACTAGATACTTATTTGCTTGGATTATGTACTGTAAGACTTATTTGGGGATAAGGCGTTTCGGTTACCTGGTGGTGCCACCTTATCCCGTTTATGTAGTTTTTCTGTATTTATTTTATTAGGTTGGTACGAATTTTCAAGTCTGGCATTATGTTCAGCAAAACAACATGATTGATGATATTGGTGTGATCATCGGGAATGGACGATGTTCTTATGCTGGCAGTTAGTTCAGCGCCATCTGTCACTGGCATTCCACGATTAGTGGTTAAGCTCGATAAGTTTTTATATTTTCTTTCTCACATTATCCTTTCGATTTTAATCTATTTTTAATCTCAAGTGATGGGGACATTACTTGATCTCAAGTGTGGGGTGGGGGATGTAAAATCTCTCGGGTTGGTTGTTAATTGAGTCATCATCATATTAGTTTTGATATAAAAAGACTTGACGTTTCACGGGTTTTGGTCGCAAAAAAAAATTTGAAAAATTAGGGGAAAAATAAATTAAAAAAATAGAAAAATTAGAGAAAAAGAAAAAAAAAAGTAGAAAAACAATTGAAAATTCGGCCAAAACCTTATTTATGAAAATTGGTTTTGATATTGCTTGGTATTTTATGGCCTATTTAGTGATTTTAAAAGAAGCCAAAATTATCTCACATGTTCATTTTCTTGGACATGAAATCCTGCGAGTTCGGAGAACTCAATAGTAGGTTACTTGTACCAAAACAGGTGTAAACCGTGAGAGAGCGGTGATTGCATAGCGTGATTGTGACCGAATCACGTGCCAGATCAAAAAACTTTTGGTTACTTGGTATAGCAGACTTCCGAAACTATACCATTTTATTATTACATCATCTAATGGTGTGATATTGTGGGAAGAGGAGCCGTGAGCTTCACCGTTGTTGTCCTTTTTAGGAACAATAGCTACATGCTTGTGTTTGCTTAGACAACACAACTCATAGCCAAAAGCTATGGCACCCAAAGGTTTTTGAGATGTATCGGAAGGGTAGTATCTACTTCCTACCTTTCTTAAAACAAGCAGAAAAGCTTGTCATGTGGGAAGTAGGAAACTTGGAGGTAATCCGAACCACGTTCATTACCATTGAATGTGAAATCCTACGAGTTCTTTGAAATTCATGTGTAGGTCACCTGTACCAAAACGGGTGTCAACCGTATGAACGGTGATCGGATCGCATGGTCGAAACCGGACCATGTGCTAGATCTAAAAGTTTAAACAGGGCGATCCTCATTGTTTCTCCTAACAAGGACAATGTTGTGTCCGACCACTTTGTATAACCCATAGGAGTTAAGTCTCCCGACCGACACACTTGCTGATTTGTTCAGAAGTTGTAGTCCAGACCAGCTGTAGGTTGACGAACAGTCTTGAAAAGTCTTCTCTAACATCGGCTGGAAATCCACCGGGCCTCAGCATCAAACAGGGAGCTGGTGGTCAGACTTATCTCGATGAGGGAGATCTGTCTCGTAAAACGGTGGGCACCATGTGTACACAAAATTTCAGTAATTTATCAGTTCCCCGGAAGGATGATCTCCTTAAAGATTAATCAGCTTTTAAGACTGATGAACCTCAATCTTTATGATTGACTTAATGGATTAGATGATCACCTCATGATTATCGATGATATCCAGACGTAATGTGTATCCTCCTAAGAACATTATTTTCTTACCGACATCTCACGATGTTAGGTACCGTGGGAGGCATTGGCTTGACCAATTGCGGGGTAGCCCGTGCGTTCTTTTGGCACACATGTTTGATTGTCATATTTTTGGTGGTCGGCTCCCACTTGATTCCCGGTTACTTTGAAGATTATATATTATGGCTAAAGATTCTCTACCTCATTATTATGGTACAATATTCGAGACTATTTTTAGCTACTTTGTTCATTTAATTGCTTGAGGTTCGGGATGTTAATTTCGGGGGAATACAAGTGGGAGGCATGGTTGATATCTACTCCAAAATCGTGTCCACTCTAGTTGTTGTTTTGTTGGTTGTTCGTTTGGTTCTACATACACTTTTGAAGAGGTTATAGTTCGAGATTTTGTTCGAGTTCGGTTGCTTGAGGACAAGCAAAACTCTAGTGTGGGGTGGTTTGATATCGTATATTTTATACACATTTTCCTAGCTATATCGATCACATTTTAGTCCTTTCGGATGCGATTTGGCATTTATTTTGTTACTATTGAGAACGTTCGAGTTTGAAGAGTTAATTATAGAAGAGTTGCGTTTTATGGAGTTTTTGAGGTATTATGTTAATCGATTATTATTATTGGTGCTTCGAGGTTGGAAGTGTGAAGTACATGTTGGGTATCGTGGTTTTGACTTAGTTTAAGTGAGGAAAAAGAGAGAAAAAAAAACAAACGAGATGTCAGGTTTTACTTTAGGCCGTGGCGCGATGATTAAAGCCGCGGTTTGCCTTGTTTCAAGATCAGGAGAGGTTTTAAAGGAGTCCCAGTTCATGTGTATTACCGGGGCGCGACAGGTATTGGCTGCGGCGCGGCAATGGCTCGGCCCAGATGATTTCGCAAGGTATTTAAAGCCCGAAAAAATACCCTAATGAATAGATATCATTCCCATACGATTTGCAGCAACTCTAAGTCGAAAAAGGGTGATTTTTGGGGAATCCCAAGATCATTCTAACGCTTCAATCATTACGGGAACGTGCTTCGATTCATTCATCACTCAAGATTCATTCATCTATTAGGTTTATCTCTTTGTTTCAAACAATGAATTCATCTTTTATTTTGATTGTGATTTTGGTTTTAGCCATGATTGTTGGCTAATTATTTAATGTTTGTCTAGACTAATAACTGAGGTTTTGGATGTTTATTTGAATTATCAAGGATTTTATGCATGTTAATTTGGTTTTGATTAAAAGATCCATTCTTGTTCATGTTTACATGTTTGCACTCAATTGATTATTGTGTTTGTTTGATCAAGGGAACCCTGGGTTAATTTAACACTTTAATTTACAACTATTTTGTCTTAAGTGGTTGTTTGCTAAACCGGACCAAGGGGTAAATTAGGTAAAGACTAGTAAGTTGGATAGGAATGAATTGTGTAAGCGAACGTAAGCACAATTGTTAATCGAATTACTAAGTTAGTTAATTAGTTGAACACAAACAATAAGGTCTTAAGTGTAAGGGAACCCTACACTGTGTAATTAGAGTTTGGGTGGACATTAAGAGAACTCTTGATGACCCGTTTGGTTAATTTGCATGCATAGATGAGATAAACGATTTTAATAACACAAACATCCATTACCGAGGGTAAAAGGTCTAGATGAACATTCTTGTTTGAATTGAATACAAATCTATCTTTAATACTTGTTAAGTGCTAGCGCATAAACTAAAAAGAACAAAAATACTGTTTTTACTTTCATAAACCATTTCTTGATTCGGCTAATCGTTAAATAGACAAAACTACTAAAACCAGTAATTTCATTAAATTTCTTGATAAAGTAGTTTAATTACTTGTAGTTACAATTTTAAGTTGATACGAAAACTTTCCTTGGAACGAACCTTGGACTTTACCGAATCGTACTAGTACACGATCGGGTACACTGCCCGTTAGTGTGTTTAATCAATTAAATCAGTACTTTTCACTGATAAATTATATACTAGATTTAACACATCATTTCCCTAGTGATGTGACCCGTTGGTTGCATTGAGATGTCGAGGCCATCCTTAATGGACGGTCTAGGTAGGAGGATTCACCCGTCATTGGTGAATATTTTGTGGGTCGTGTGGCGAATTGCGAATTTGTGGTGATGATAATTCGTTGTTGATGGGATTCTAGTATACGAATAGCTTCCATGCTAGTACTAGGGGGCCATCCTATGTGGTTGTGTTGTAGGGTTTGGAGGAGAAACCCTGTGTCGAGTGTCGATGTATTGTTTAGCACGTGGTGTATTATTATCGTCCTGGATTAATCCAGAGACTGATAGTCGTGTGCGGATCGAATGATGCGAAAGTTTGTGTTTCCAGTATGATTATTTGGTGATACTGAAATTTCTTCGTTGAAGGAATGATCCGATGGTGGAGACGGGAAAAGATGGTTCTTGATTCAGAGAACATTCTTGATTGGCTAGTTTACGAGTCGTTGAAGTATGGAGTTTAACGCGGCATAAATCCTTCTCGATTTGGATTAATGCAAAACTTGGTTCACGGCGTAGTGAATTTAGTAGATCGCGTTGGGTGATATGGTTATGGATGTAGCTTGTTGCGAGTTGTAGCCGAGAGAATTTGAAGGAATATATAGTGTTTTCCGTATTTTCTAAGTGGGCATTCTGGACGTTGAGCGCATGAGATACTGCTGGTTGCGGTAATGCACGCTAGTGATTATTAGCGTGTGGTGAGATATCCGGGTTAATGGAAATTTTATGGACATCGAGGTTTGGATGTGTGTCGGAGGACCATAGAGGGTGGGTCCAGTTGGTTAAGTGACGGAGATCACGGGGACGTGATCCAGTTTAAGTGGGGGAGAGTTGTAAGATCCTTAATTTTGTGCGTCAGAAAATGCTCCTGAAAGTGTCAATAAATGTGTGTATCAGAAAGTGCCACTGAAAGTGAGCCTAACACTTATGCATTTTCGGATTTTGCATCAGAATCAGACTTAGTCAATTTTAGTCCCTGAACTTCAGAAAGCTGGCTGACTTCAATTTCAGTTATAGTGCGCGGCGCGCACCCATTTGCGCAGCGCGCACAACGTGCTGACAGACCCATTCGTGATTTTAAATATTTTAAAAAGGGCATTTTAGGTATTTCACGTTGGGGCCGATTTTGAGGCTACAAATCTGATCCAAACCTTATCTTACTCTCATCTTCATCTAGAGAGAGAGAAAGACTTCTAGAGAGAGAGTTGGAGATTTGGAGAAGAAGAAGTGTGAATTGGGTCAAGTCACAAGTATTAAAGTTGTTCACCTCGTTCACGGCTACGTTGTGGTAGTGTTGGTAAGTTCCAACTCCGAATTTAATTGTTTAAGATTCTTGTTCTTGTTTAGGGTTTGAGCTAGTTAGGTTTATAAACCCTATTTCTCATTAAATTGGGGGGTTTTGTTGTATGTAATGTATAAGTAAACCCGATTATTGTGGGTTTAGGGTTTGATGACGAATTTGGCAGTATTTGTCATGGATTTGGCTGTTAGTCACTAATTTGTAAGTGTATTGGTGATTTTGATGTTCTTAAGAACAAGTTTGCTAGTCAAAATGGGTGTTAACCTTGATTTAGTGTCAAACTAAGTTATGGGTCAAGATTTGATGAACCAAGCATATAAATGCTTGATTTAAGTGTTAATTGGTGTTTTGAAAAGTTAATCACTAGCCGTTAGTGATTAAGGATGTTTTTGGGACTTATGTCAAAATGGGTTGACTTTGAATTGGGTCAAAATTGATGATGACACTAGTTTTGGTCAAATGGATGTTTAAAAACTTTCGTTAAGTGTTAAAGGATGTTTTTGGATGTAATTAATCGTTGGAAGTGATTTTGGGTTAAAATGGTATTTTAACAATAAGTCAAACGTGGTCAAAAGCAATATGGGTCAATATTGCACGTGTTGGGGTTTTGGTGTAATTGGCGTTTGAAATAATTACTACCTAAGTAGTAATTTAGTGTTAAGACATAAGTTGGTCTAATTGGTGTCAAGTATAATTTGGGTTAAGTTATACTTGTTTGTATGGGTCGGAATTACCACCCGTAGTGGTAATAGGTGTTAAATGGGCGGGTTTTGGCGAGCAAGGTGTGATCCCTCGGCTAAGGGATAATTGTGTCGGATTCTCTTTTAGAGAATGTATATTTATGTGTATATTGTGCCTATGTGCGATATAGGTAACTATTTGCTCGGATATGAGGACGGAGATCATAATACACTACTTGTGCGGACATTCCAAGGTGAGTGGAATAATTATGCATGCATGTATATAGTGTATTTATTTGTATGCTATGGCACGATCCACTGAGTATGAAATGTGCCATAGTATGTACAGAGTGCTGTGATGCGAACCACGGATCCGGAAGCATCATGGTAGGAGTATTATAGTGCGAGCCACGGAGCCGGTAGCACTACACTAGGAGTTGTTAAGGCATTAACCATGGAGCCGGTAAATCCTTGGAGTGAGTATGACTCAAGTTGTGATGCGAACCACGAAGTCGGTGGCATCATAACAATTGCGTATGGTGCGGACCACGGAGCCAGTAACACCATAGTGCGTGTATGGTTAACCATATCGTTTGTATATATATTGTAGTATAGCATGTTATATTGTTTGGCGTATATGCTATTGGTTATGCTAGTTGCAGTATTTGGAGGTCATTAGCTTTATACTTGGAGTTTGTATGCTAATTATATTGCTAGCAAATATGCAGAATGTGTGTAAGTGTTTGCAAGTAGCTATATTATATATGTATGTGTATAATTATTGCATTCACTAAGCGTTTTGCTTACCTTCTCGTTGTTTACCTTTTTATAGGAATCGTTGATGCGGAGTTTACCTAGTTGCTAGACTAGGGTTGATAGACGTGGCTTAAGCTTGGAGGATTAGCTTTTGGATATTAAACGCAGATTGGGGATTTGTTAGTCCATGGGATTATGCTCTTGGTATCGGGTTGGGTTGTAGAGTCCTAATCCGTCAAAATATATAAATGGGTCGAAAGTGCCACTTTCATGTAATTATGGGTCGTTGGAGTCCCAAGGGTCGTATTGTACTTTTAACGATTAAAACTCGGATTATTTAACTTTTTGAAAGTGTTGGATTTGGGTTGGGGATTTATGAATCTCGGTTTGGGCGAAAACTGGTTGTCATGTTTTAAAATGGGCTGCAGTGTTTTCCCAGCTATAACGCGCGCCGCGCGTAGGCCTGCGTGCCGCGCAAATGGCCGTTTACTGGTAGTCAGATCTGTTGTCAAGTTCTGACCTTGTTTCACGTTGTAAAGCGCGCCGCGCACCCCAAATGCGCACCGCACATTTGGTCTGGCAGAAATGATGCTGTTTAAAAAAAGCGTGTTTTCTCGTATTACGTTTTGGGGTCGTTACATCAACTCAAATACAAACATCACCAAGAACACAATTCAAACATATTAAAGTCAATTTCAAACACCAACAACACAATTCAAACAAATCAAAATCAATTATATACATCAATGATAAGGCCAAAACAGACGGTTTTATTTGTGCAGTGTCGTTAGGTCGTAACACGTCAGAATCAGCCACCAAGAGGGGGTACTATTTTAAATTTATATTTAGCGGGGCCTAAATCGTACTATTCCTTATTATGAGTAAGGGAAGCATGACATAAGGTCGTATTTTTAAGATATCAGTAGAATCGAACCTATATTTAAAGCTTAAGATAATTATAAAGGAGTAGTGGTTACCTAATTTTGGGTTTTTCTAGTTTATAAGATAGATAAAGTAAATGCAATAAAATTCGTAATTCAGATAAGGTTAAAACAAGTGCATACTATGATTTCATCAGTTATTCTGCCGAGATTATGGAATGTTGGCTCATGAATAGGTAGAGGCCTTGTATTTATTACACTGGTCCTAAACGCCCCTGTCGTAAGACATGTCACTATGTAATGCGATAGGCTTGAAGATTCGGAATAGACAGCAACGTCCCTTACCCCCGACGCCCATGCAGTCTGACTATAGGCATACACGTTCAGACGGCTCATCCAATTGAGCGACTCGATTGGGTGACGTATTAACATTCCACAAAAGTCTAAACTTTCTTAAGCATAATAGAATACAGGGTTTACCGTATCTGAGAGACGTGATGTGTTTCAATGCTTTGTTAATGATTGGGTTTAAAAGATAGTTAGGCCCTTAAAAGAGTTCAACCATAAAGAACATCATGGCCAAGTCAAGTTGACTTCCATGAACACGTTCGATTATCCTAACGGTCCAATCCTTTATGTGTTTAAACAAACAGTTCCTTAATTAACCAAGAATTCCTCAAGCGGGGTGCAATGCTTGAGACTGTGTTATGGTGAAGTGTACTAATCAGCACTTACCGGGTTCCATGGCCTTACTTAGCAGAGGTACAGCTTACAACAACCGTTGTGCTTCAGCATGCACGTACAAAGTTTATATGCTTGGTGACAACACTAGCATGGTTTGGGACTGACAATGTATCAGGGGTCTAGTTAGACGTTTCACTACGAAAGAGTCCTCAGTCGGAATCCAAAGCTTGATAGACTTACTACAACTGGCGTGCCTCAGTCGATCTTACGTTGTATTCGATAGACTTCTCTTACCAAGAGGTGACACAGATAGTGTACTCTGAATCGGGGTTCGCGACTTCCCAATAACAAAGCCAATAACTATGTTCTATTAGTTGGAAAAGCGATTGAGTTTAAAGTATAATCGGAAAGCATTTTGACAACATACACAAACCATAATATTATTTCGGCATTATAACTGTTACATCATAGCATACACTAAAGATAACTGCTTGCTAGTCATGACAACAACATCACAGAACATAATGATAGAAGACATAATATAAAGATAAAGGATAGAAGTACCAGTAGATTAAACGAGTTCCGAATACAAAAGTGACAACTTCAAACTCCAGACCGCTCCTAATACAATCTTCGGTGTTCTTCTCCGGGTACTAGATTTCCCGCACGGAGTCGAAGACCTTGAAAGTATGACTAATAATGTGCAAGAGAGAGAAAGAAGTGAATTGAAGTGTGTGTTGGAATGAATGACAAAGACCCTTTAAATAAGCTTGAAATTTGCCTGCAAACGGCTGGCAGGCCGTTTGGCAAGCCGTTTAGCAAGCCGTTTGCAGGGGTCGTTTGCCAGGCCAGCCCGTTTAACGTGCCCGTTTGATCTGGGCATATGGCAGGCCGTTTGCCATACTGGCAAGCCATTTGGTAGCCCGTTTGGAAAGCCGTTTGGCTTGCTGATTCGCTGGATCGTAACTTGATTTCTTGTCTTTCACCGTTTTCGCTCTAGAATCTTCGTTTTAACTTCGATTCTCTTGATTCTTTTTGCACCATCTTTGTAATTACTTGCTCTTCAATTTTAACCAACGAAGCAGGTATTTTTCCGATAAAGTTCGAATCTTTCTTGTTTTTGGGCCTTAATACCGGGGTGAAAACGTGACTTTTTAGGGAGGCAAAAATGTTCTTTATGGTTCATTTTGTTTGGGGAGGCAAAATTTCATTCCAAAACAGTTGGGTTACTGGTGATAACACAACAATTAGAAGGAGTTTTGTGTTGAACACTAAGGTTAACTGTATGCAGTTAAACCAAATGGCGTATAATTATGTAGGGGCGAATCAAAGAACACACACGTTGAAAATGTTCTTGTGGGTTCTATTTAATGGAAATGAATGGAAAAATGAACTTACTGATGATAACACTTTTGGATACAATATATTATTATTCTCAGAATGATCCAAGTTACGAGGCTCAAATTGAAATTCAGTTTGAAGAAGTTTTTCTAACCACGCAAAGTTCGGGTTTTATGGATCTTATTCAAACTTTGGAAGGTGGTCCATCAACATCTCACTACCATACAACAGTTGTTGTAGATGAACAAGAACGAAGAGATGAAGAACAAAATGTAGTAGACTCAGATGATGGTATGTCAACTGCAATTGACGGTACAGTTTCTGATTATAGCGTTGAAGAGAATGTTTCTGGTGATGAAGGTAGAGAAGAGGAAGTGGAACCAATTTCAGAGACTGCCCCAGTTTCACGTTTCGGGGTTGTTAATCAAGGTGATGCTAGTAATAGTTTTCCATTCGATGATGACCAAAAAGCTTCATAGGTTTTTTATGATAAGGAGATCGGTATTATTTCAAAAGGAATGGTGTTCCAGAATAAAGCCGAACTTATATATGTTGTTCGAAAATGGAATATACACCATAATAGAGAAATAGTTGTTACACAAAGCAAGCCGGGTTATTGGCAAGCATATTGTAGAACAATTAGCTCAGATTACAAGGGTCCACAAGAAAGATACCATTGTTGCTGGAGTGTAAGTGGTTCGTGTCACAATCGATCGAAGGTATGAAAAATTACAAAATGGAAAGATGAACACACGTGTTATGGACACGTATCGGTAAACAACAATCGTTGTTTAACCTCTAGCTTAATTGCTAGTGAAATTGAGCATCAAATATGTTTAAACGTTGCTTTTCCTGTTAAAAACATCCAAGCCCAAATAAAAAATACATGGCATGTGGATGTTCGTTACGCTAAAGCATGGAATACTAGGCGTATTGCAATCGAACGATTGTTTGGAACTTGGGAAAGTAATTTTATTAAACTACCAAATTATTTGAATGAATTAGTTTCTACCAATCCAGACACAATTGTTGTGTTTGAAAATGAACCTGAAATTGAAGAAGGTTTCGACACATTTAAATTTGTGTTTTGGGCATTCGGTCCAGCCATTAAAGCATATAAATTGTGTATTCCGATCATTTGCATCGATGGCACCCATTTGAAAGGTAGTTATAGGGGTAAGCTGTTAACTGCGATTGGGAAAAATGCTAACAATCAAATTATACCCGTTGCCTTTGCACTAGTTGATGAAGAAAGTAACGAAAGTTGGGTTTGGTTTTTGAAAATTCTCCAAGAAAATGTTGTTAGAAAAGGAAAGTTGTGTGTCATCTATGATCGATACCCAGTCCTACATGCAATGAGTGCTCAAATGTACGGTTGGGAACATAGGTACTGTTTGCGCCACATTCGTAGCAACTTATTGAGCAAATATACTAAAGTAAAATCGCTCAAACAATTGTGTTGGATAGTCGGTTCAATAACCAATCAAATATTGTATAAGAATTCCCTCAGAGCCATCAAACAAGCTAGTACTGAGGCTTGGAAATATTTGCATGATGCTGATTTAGGCAAGTGGACTGTGTATAAGGACAAAGAGAGGAGTCGTTGGGGTAACACAACGACAAATATTGTTGAGTCCCTCAACAGTGTGTTACGTCATGCCCGTATGATGCTGATCAAAGCGTGTATTGAATATACATTTGATTACACCAGACAACACTTCTACGATCAAAGTCGAGATGGAAGGCAATGTAATTCACCACTGTCCAAGAATATGTTTAACATCTTTAACGAACGGGAAAAAAGAGCTCAAAGATACAAAACCACATGTTATAACGAACAACAAGGTGTGTTCAAGGTTCAATCAACTTATCAAAGAAGTGGTGAAGGTGGCACCGATTACATAGCAGAGTTTAAACAGAAAAGGTGTTCATGTGGAATTTGGCAACACCAAAGATTACCTTGCTCTCATGCCATTTCTGTGTGTAGCCATCTAAACGAGGATATAAATAAATGCATTAGTAAAAAATACATAACTCCTAGATGGAGAGAGCAATATAGCCATCATTTTAATCCACTAAGAGACGCGAGCTACTGGGCACATATACAGTGGAACATTATGGCCGATCCATCAAGATTGATTAAGTACAGGGGGAGGAAAAATCAAAACGTATTAAGAACCAGATGAATGAACGTGAAAATCAAAAATCAAAGTGTGGTATATGCAGGGCTGAAGGTCACAACAGGAATACCTGTCCAACTACTAGAATGCCATAGGTTTTCAGTAGTAATTTGTTGTACTATGTTTGTTGTAATCGTTATGTTTATGTTGTTGAAATAATAAAATCGCACGTTACTAATCTATTACAAGTAACTTTAATTTATAAAAGGTCTAGGTGCATAATAGTATTCACCATGACTGTCATACATCGTATCGAACTCAAGTGCGTCTTCATAAACTCCAAATAAAACATACAACTCAATATTTTCTGAAAGCATACACGCTTTCCCTACTAATGTATACCATTCTTCATCATAGCACATTTCTTCGGGTTCAGCAACTCCTGGTTTGTAGTAGTATATGTCCATTGAAGTTGGATTCTTTGGTAGATTTTATCGAAGAAACTCATTCAACTTCTCCATATTAAAGCCCCGAACATCTACGTTATCAAACGTCATTTTATGCCCATTAGAGAATTCCGTTTTGCCATCATTCCGTTCAAAATCACAACCGTGATACACGTCAATTGATACGTATTTAGGATCCATTTTTGTTATGTGTTTATGAAACAATCAAAATTCACTTTTATAAGCGTACATCTACAAATAATTCGAAGTTTTAAAGTTTGGTTTCTGACTTTCAGAAAAAGCATGCAAAACCGATGTTTGAAACTTCGGTTTGTCAGGTACTAGACTGTTACCTTTTGCTGTTACCTTTTACTGTTCGACAGCTTTTACTGAAACTGGATTTTGAAATGCCGGTTTTCAATTATAAACTACTCT
The DNA here is from genome assembly GCF_046630445.1 of Rutidosis leptorrhynchoides. Classification (NCBI taxonomy): domain Eukaryota; kingdom Viridiplantae; phylum Streptophyta; class Magnoliopsida; order Asterales; family Asteraceae; genus Rutidosis; species Rutidosis leptorrhynchoides. The sequence continues at coordinate 702,389,713 of NC_092333.1, read as the reverse complement.
ATATAAACCGGCATCTATTAGAAGAAACGGATGTATCACTCTCTTCTCCAAACCTCAATTTTAAATTTGTAAACATGGCACCAATTCTTGTTCAGATTAATGTCTATTGGAATGATCAGTTTTCACCACAATTCAAGTTTTAATATGGGTACAAATATAAGTACTTTCAAAATGTAGATGTTAGTCGGATGACAATTTCAAAGGTGTTTGAGTGGCTCAAAGAAAACACTACGGTAGAACACTCGGGCATGATTTTTGGAATGAAGCTAAAGGAAAATTCGAGCATCTTTCCGAGGAAGATGAATGGAATTTAATAAAAAACGAAGCAATTGTGAAAAACCAACCTCTTCCATTGCATCTAATTTAATTATGTGTTAAATTTCTATGTGTTGTTTTTAGTTATGTATTTTTATTTTCAAAATAATGTAACCGTGTTTTTCATATTAATAAAAGTTTTGTTCAAAAAATTTGTATTTGCATATTACTATTATTAATATTTTATTGTTTGTAATGTTATTATTGATTTTAAGGTAATAGTAGCGTATATAACTGTAAAATAACTATCAAATCTAAGCGTTACTAAGTGAATTAGGATGTAAAATAGAGCATACCTAAAACCGAAGTTTGAAACTTCGGATTTGATCAAAACCGAAGTTCCAAACTTCGGTTTAGGGTTTCGACTGACATCTCAACCAAACCGAAGTTTGAAACTTCGGATTTGACAAAACCGAAGTTCCAAACTTCGGTTTTACCATTTCTGTTAAAAAAAAAAAAATTCTATTTTTGCAACTATCTTGATTAAAATTACTATTTAAAAAAAAATCGTCAAATTAGCATATGTGCGAGGTTACCAGCCTAGATCAAAATTCTTGTATTTGAAGCATCCATAAACAATCGCTAGGTAAATTGTATATACTTTTTTCGTTTGTAACCATATTGCAGCTAAGCAGATAATCACATCACGAGGGAAAGAATTCACTTCTGTCATTTCTTCGAACACCTTATGCGCATAAAACAACAAATACACAGACGTCATTCTCTACCTGTTAAATAATGTCTCATTGGTAACATATCATCCGTGGAAGACATAGGGGAACTCATTTAAGTACTTTACTCTTCTTCATGCAAACAATTTAAACACTATATACTTCTTCATGTATACAATCAATTTTATGCATCAGTCAATTATAATGGAATAATAACGTTAAAATGGAACTCACTACACGGAGATGAAATTTTGAAGCTTACAATATACTCCGGAGTAGACATTTGAAATGGTAATGGCGGACCTCGGTTTAAAACCATCAAATTAGATTAGAGGCATGAACACAAATACAAAAGAAATCATACACATTAAGTATTAAACACACCATAACGAAGTTATATGTAACAAAACAATTAAAATAATCCATTAGTTATGAGTTTCCATGTTAAGTAACATGGAATAATTCTTAAATCTACACAATATGAGAGAAACCATAGCAACTATAAATGTAAGTTACAAACGTAAAATACTAAGAGTGGTCATGGAGACGAAACCAAAGAATCACAGCATCTTTGTCAATCTAAATCAATAAGACCAGGAAAAAAAAGAAACAAAAACATTATTCGAAGATGGATATGAAATACACATGATTTGTTCTTCCACTATGACCCGTGTATTTTTAGCGGTGTCAATGTTTCTAATGAAATTGCTAGTTATTTATGTTTATGAACAGACATAGATCTTAATACACAGGCGTGTTTTTTTATTATAGAGATAGAGATAACCAATTAAATTATAGACGTGGATGATAAGTTTGGAGAAAATCGAAATAGGCGTGGATGACAAGATTAAAAGAAATTGAAGAGCTCCAAGATTTTTTTTAAACGACGGTTAGAGTCATTGACGGGTATCTAAACGTGATGTCAAAACCCACTCACCTGATCATTTCTCTCGAGGAACGTTTACAGTCCTACCGCCCCTCAAGAGGGAACCCCCACGACGAATACATATGGACATGGCGTGCGGTAAACCCCCTCGAGTGAGGGTCAAACGCTTAGAGGTTAGAAACTTCCGAGGTCCATGAAATGAACGAATAACCACAAAAAAAAAAAAAAAAAAAATTTGTAACAAATGGGACTCCAACCCCTAACCTTCCGTATGGAAAGTCAGTTCACCACCAATGCCAGAGAATTTTTATGTCACACGTTATAAAATACAGTTATCCATTTACTTAGTACTGAGTATCAGGCTATTGGTTACTATTACATAATAAGTAATATATTTCACTTATGACATCATCAGTAAAATCGTAACATGACAAATCAGCTATCGAACATACTTAATATAACAGAAAATAGATTAGAGATGCAAGTCTAAAACCGGGTAAGACTAGACCCAATAAATCAAACCAATTCTATTAAAAATCGGTTCGGTAAAAAAACGAACATGTTTGTGGTTTTTTAAAATGACTGGTTTTTTCAGTTAAAAATCGGGTAAGAACCGGATTTTTATCTGATTTTTTACAAACGGCTATGTAGTCGTTTATATTTTGGACTCTATTAATCGAGTCAACAGCAAACGTCGATTTATCGGTTACTTGACTGACGCTTAGAGCCTAAATTGAACTTCAGGCAGGTTTAAAACCCATGAAAATTTGATTTTTTCATTTTCATGGCGTCTTACCTTTTTCTTAACCTACTTATTGACCGGATGTCTACTCAGAAGCAATTTCTCTATTCATAGAACATTGAGAGTGGAGACTTTCTCTACTCTTGACTAATTTCACTCTGGGTGAGTGGAGAAATGTTTTCTCTTTATTTTAGGATAGGGGGAAGATTGTCTAATCTTACCTTTCCCGTACCTCACTTATGTGAGATTGAGTTTTGTTGTAGTTGTATGTAGTCATTTATATTAGAGTTTTTTTATTTTGACTTTTTTAAATTGTTTTACCTCCATAAAGTTTTTATAAATAGGTGTCATTAGTTTATTTTGAAAATACATTAAAAACACTAAATGAATCTCTCTAATCCCTATACTATTTCAATAATTATATAGTCTATTCTCTTTGTTAATTGCTATAATGGATCAATCTCAAGCATCTGATTTCGTTTCCGCTTCCGTTGGAAGCAATGTACGAAACGTACACAAACGGTAGATAAAATATTATATATTAGTACGGGTCGAACAAAAGAATTTATCCATTGAGTCGGTTAATTATACCCGCTGCGGGTAAAATCCGACTCATAAATCAGTACTACCCATTTGAAAAACTCATGGTTACACTATATACCCGTTGATATACATCATATTTAATTACACATTATATTAACTATTTATGTAACTCATGGGTCATTGATATCCGCAAATCACAGGCGCGGGCTATAAAATTATTATTTGACAATCTCGTCCCAAATCACGAGAGTTTTACCTTTTTAATTTACAATCCAAATTATTTTCATGACTTATTTTACATGTCTTTTGTATAACATATTCAGCTACATGACTATATAACATCGTTTTATTTACTTTGTATATACTTAACAAGTATTGAGGTTAGCGCGCTCCGCTGCGTGAGTACAAATGCTACGAAGTTTGTTATCGCATCATGTTTTTTAAATAGCATACCATTCTCATGTTTAGAGATTATCAAGGAATACCAACAACAACAAACGATGAAGTATTAATTCATAACTTCGTCGGAGAAACATTCTACGGCGAGTATGTAATTTCTAAAGTTTAGAGATTATCTATTCTAACCTTAACCGTAAATCAAATGAGTTTAATAGTATATTAACTCATTAAATCTGTATTATATCTGAAGAAAATATATATAAATATATTTTCATAAAGACTGTAATAAAATTCTTTTGTACAAAATATTAATTGTGAAATTTTTTTTAACGGGTAGGTAATACCCGAGAGATATATAAATTCACAATTAATATGTTACATTCTTCGAATCTGATTCAGCAATCATCAACTATACTCACTATTTTCTCAACAATATAGATTCTTTCATAAAAATCAAAACAACCATACTCATTCAAATTCAATTACATATTCTGATTTTGAAATCGCAGAATTCAATTCGAAATATAACTAGTATCATCACTCTTAGATTCCTATATCTTTCAAAGCTATACTTTGACTTCAAAACTGTGTTAGAACATCATATGAATATTAATGATTACAATCTGTGTTCAAAACCTTCCGAAATTTCTGAAGACACTTCAAACAATGAACAATCGAGATGATGATCCAACCACATGTTACCCACAGTTATGTACCTGAAGAACTTTCAAAACCAAAGTAGTAGTTTAACACGTACCCGCGTCAGATCCTTTGACATTTATTAGAAAAAATAACTTTACGATTCCTTTTCAAAGTAGCAAATTTTGTCACAGTTCCAGGAAGTCAACTTCGACTTTTCAGTCGGACTAAACTTATTATAACCTCGATATATACGATTGCCATCGTTACCGGGAAATTGTAACAACCCAAACCAAACCACGAACAAACCCGCTTAAAATGTCACAAAAAAAAAATTATTTCTCTGTTCAGCTAATGGCGCGGCGCACCAAAACGGTCTGTCCCATTTTTCCATTTTTGCGAAAAAGATCGGCCACTTCCCGACATAATTAGACCAAATGCTTTTAACCACATATTCAAACATGTAAAACTAACACGATTCAAACATAAAATGAGTTTTACAAAGCGGGGCCCACATCGGCCGTTTTACGAGTTTAATACATAACGAGAGTTTCGACCACCAAAAAGTTTAAATGCCAAACGACTCAACGAGCATGGTGTTTGGGGTTAAACTACCCAAGTCTCGGTCAAACTCCAAAAAAGCCAACACTTCCAAAAAGGCATCCCTTATCAACAAAGCGGGAACTCTACTCCAAGATAATGCCCTTACCCTTGTCCACAACCGAACCTATAAAAAGGTAAACAACGAGAGGGTAAGCAAAGCTTAGTGAATGCAATAATTATACATATACATATATAATATATCTACTTGCAAACACTTACACAATACCATACACAAGCTAGCAATTCGACAACCATGCAAAACATTATGCATATACCAATAACCGCAATTCACATTGAGCTAGCAATAACAAAAGCATATAGTTCATAATTAAATATGCTAATGCACAATTTATACAACCATGGTTAACCAATCGTAAAAGGAATGGTACCCAAATTTCCCATTGGTGTTCATAACAACCGTTAGTGCACAACACATATATCACTAACCCTTGGACAACACATATCCGTTTATAAAATCGTTAGTGTACAACACATATAACACTAAATCGGACAACACATATCCATTCATAAATCATTAGTGTACAACACATATAACACTAAATTGGACAACATATATCCGTTCTTAAAATCGTTAGTGTACAACACATATAACACTAAATCGGACAACACATATCCATTCATAAATCATTAGTGTACAACACATATAACACTAAATTGGACAACATATATCCGTTCTTAAAACCGTTAGCGTACAACGCATATATCACTAACTTGGACAACACATATCCATTTTTATAAGTAAACACATCATATACGTACATGTATACTTATTTCACTCACCTTTCGCCTTCGGTGAATCAATAAACCAAGCTTGATTCTTCAAGGTAATGCACCACTACACTCAAAATGCTCTAGGAAGTAGATGAACAACTTTATAACTTGAGCTTAAGCAAGATTCCTTCTTCTTCTTCTCCAAAATGAGTTTTCTCACACTAGGATCTTACTCTCTCTCTAGAATTGAATGGATGAGGTTGAAGTAGATGGAAATGGAGTTAATGAGACTCCAACAACTGATCCCAAGCCTTAAAGTCGGGTCCCATGTGAATTTACCTAAAAGCCCTTAAAATATCTAATTTAAAAGCAAGAGATGGGCTGTCAGCCCGTAATGGCGCGGCGCGCCATAATTCTGCGCGGCGCGCAGATAGCCTGGGCAGAATTCTTTTCTCTTTTTTAAAATATACAAAGAAACCCCACAATTCAATCAACCTAATTACACATATGAACAAGGAAAATATTCGGGTCTTACAACTCTCCCCCACTTGAATCGGAACGCGTCTTCGCGATCCAAGCCGCATGACAAGAAGGAAGATAAACTAACACGAATTCTTCGGGCTCCCACGTAAACTCAAAACCTTTACTCCGATGCCATTGAACTTTAAAAGTCCTCACTTCCTTATTTCTCAACCTTTTGACCTTCTCATCGAGTATGGCAATCGGCTCCTCAATATATTCTAACTTGTTGTTTAGCTCAATTTCGTCTAATGGTACCCAAGATGAATCATCCGCAAGACACTTACGGAGATGGGAGACATGGAAAGTATTATGAATCCTCGCAAGCTCTTCGGGTAATTCCAAACGATACGCGACCTCACCAACACGAGCTAAAATCTTAAATGGCCCAATAAACCGAGGAGCTAACTTTCCCCGTTTTCGAAATCGAATAATACCTTTCCATGGCGAAACCTTAAGCATCACCATGTTACCTTCTTGAAATTCGATCGTTCGTCTACGTTTATCGGCATGCGACTTTTGCCTATCTTGAGCCTTCTTCAAGTGATCCCGAATAATATCAATCTTGTTATTCGTCTCCAAAACCAAATCGGTACTCCCGATTTCTCTTTGACCCACTTCACCCCAACAAATTGGGGTTCGACACCTCCGCCCATAAAGCATCTCGTAAGGTGGCATCCCGATACTAGCATGATAATTATTATTGCACAAGAATTCCACCAAAGGTAAGTGCTCGTCCCAACTCCCACCAAAATCAATAATACACGCCCGTAACATATCCTCCAAAGTTTGATTCGTACGTTCGGTTTGAAGGTCCGTTTGAGGATGATACGCCGTGCTCAATTTCAATTGTGTACCCATATCTTCGTGAAACTTTTCCCAAAACCGAGAAGTAAAACGGGTATCTCGATCCGAAATAATAGATATAGGAACACCGTGTCGAGAGTTGACTTCCTTGATGAACAACTTAGCCAAGGTCTCCGACGATATCGCTTCCCGAATGGGAAGAAACAAAGCACTTTTCGTCAGTCGATCAACTATCACCCAAATCGAATCAAATTGGGTTCTCGCCGTTTTAGGTAACTTTGTGATGAAATCCATGGTAATGTGCTCCCATTTCCACTTTGGGATTTCTAACGGTTGTAACTTACCATACGGCTTTTGGTGCTCGGCCTTAACTTGCAAACACGTGACGCATTGCTCAACGTACTTTACAACATCACGTTTCATGCCCGGCCACCAATAATATTTATTTAAGTCAAGATACATTTTCGTCTCGCCCAGATGAATGGAATACTTTGACTTTTGTGCTTCATCGAGTAACACTTGTCTATAATCACACATCTTAGGCACCCACACTCTTCCTTGAAAAGACAACAAACCACGCGAACCCATAGTAATGAATTCCGGTTGTCCCACAATTCGTTCCGCATGCTTGTTGTGAACGTAAGCCTCTATTTGAATCACACCAAGTTTTTCAAGAAAATCGTTAGTAATAATCATACGTAACAATCCCAATCGTAACGCCGGGTGATGAATCTTTCGACTTAACGCATCTGCGACCACATTCGCCTTGCCCGGATGATAAAGTATTTCACAATCATAATCTTTCACCACGTCCATCCACCTACGTTGACGATAATTCAAATCTCGTTGATTAAAGAGATGTTTCAAACTCTTATGATCCGAATATATCGTACTCTTGACACCATACAAGTAGTGGCGCCAAATTTTCAACGCATGCACCACCGCCGCCAACTCAAGATCATGAGTCGGATATCTCGTTTCGTGTTCCTTTAATTGTCGAGAGGCATAAGCGATGACTTTACCTCTTTGCATTAGAACACACCCGAGCCCATTTAACGAAGCATCACAATAAACCGTCATGTCTTCCACTCCTTCCGGCAACACTAACACCGGAGCTTGACACAACTTCTCTTTTAACAATTTAAAAGCAATTTCTTGCTCGTTCTCCCAATTAAACTTCACGTTCTTCTTCGTCAATTTCGTCAACGAAGAAGCGATCTTAGAAAAGTCTTGGATAAACTGACGATAATAACCGGCCAATCCGAGAAAACTTCGGACCTCCGTAGGCGTAGTCGGTTGTCTCCAACTCTTCACCGTCTCAATCTTCCCCGGATCTACTTGAATACTGTCTTTCTTCACAATGTAGCCAAGGAATTGAACCTCCCTTAGCCAAAATTCACATTTGGAGAACTTAGCATACAACTTCTCCTTTAGTAATGTCTTCAAAACCTCACGCAAATGAAGTTCATGTTCGTTCATACTTTTCGAGTAGACTAGTATGTCGTCAATGAACACAATCACCAACTTGTCCAACATAGGTTGGCACACTCGGTTCATAAGGTCCATGAATGCCGCTGGTGCATTCGTAAGACCGAAAGGCATAACTACAAACTCAAAATGCCCATAACGCGTTCGAAAAGCCGTCTTCTCAATATCTTCCTCACGGACCCGCATTTGATTATAGCCGGACCGCAGGTCAATCTTTGAGAAATACGTCGCACCTTGGAATTGGTCAAACAAATCGTCAATCCGAGGTAATGGATAACGATTCTTGATCGTCACTTTATTCAACTCCCGGTAATCGATGCACATCCGCATACAACCATCCTTCTTCTTCACAAATAAAACCGAAGCGCCCCATGGCGAAGCACTCGGTCGGATAAAACCCTTTTCAAGCAACTCTTGGGTTTGATTTAACAATTCTTGCATTTTTGTCGGCGCTAAACGATAAGGAGTTTTAGCAATGGGAGTAGCTCCCAGAACCAACTCAATGCGAAATTCAACTTGTCTTTCCGCCGGAACACCCGGTAACTCATCCGGAAAAACGTCTTCAAATTCACTTACCACCGGAATTTCACGAATAGGTGGTGGCTCATCACGAGTATCAACAACATGGGCAAGAAAAGCCATGCCACCACAAACAAGAAAACGACGTGCCCGTGCAAACGAACATATCGGCACAAGTCTTCTTCGTTTATCGCCATGAATAATTAACTCTCCCCCAATTGGGGCCTTTACACAAATAAAATTTTCATGGCATGCAATATCGGCTCTATTATGATCGATCCAATCCATACCAACAACGATATCGAAATCGCCCAAAGTCATCGGGATAAGATCAATCTTAAATTTTTCGGCACCAAAAACGACATCACAATTTTTACACACATCAACCACTAGCACCGTCTTACCGTCCGCTATTTCGACTTCTACCGGACGACTTAACTTAGCTAACGGTCTATCAAGTCTAGGCACAAATTTTGGAGATACAAACGACAAATTTGCACCGCTATCAAATAGGATCATTGTCGGATTAGAGTTAACCATAAAAGTACCTGAAACAACTTCATTCGATTGTTTGGCTTCGTCATTGGTCATCAAATAATTTCGACCTCTAGTCGTACCCACCGCCTTTTCTAACCGCTTAACATTATCATTGCGCAACTCGGGACACTCGGGCCTCTTGTGCCCTTCTTTACCACAATTGAAACAAGTAAATTTGGGTGTGGAAGGTGAGTTGGGGCAATCATGAGAGATGTGACCTTTTTGCCCAAAAGTATAGCAAGTGGGTACATGACCACCGGAGCCACCTTTCTTCACACTATTAACACTTTCGGAGCCCTTCTTGTTCTTTTTGTTGGAAAAGCTCGATTGACTCGAATTCTCGAACTTCCTCTTACCGAAAGTAAAACTACTCTTTCTCAACACAAGCGCTTCAAAACCCTTCGCCATATTGAACAATTCATCAAAGCTCTTCACCACGTTCACACTAATTTTCTCTTGATAATTATCATTCAAGATTCGATAGAAATCTTCTTTCAACATTTTATCATTCCCGACATACTCCGGGAAAAATTGGGTCTTGGACAAAAACACGGATTTGAGAGTGTTCAAATCCATAGACCCTTGCCTCAAGGAACGTAGCTCGTCCTTAAGCCTAGTAAGATCGGCCGAAGTTCGGTATTCATCGAAAAACTCCACCTTGAATTCATCCCATGTGAACTCCATGCATTGTTCTTGCCATAAAGTCGGATCTTCGCGTCCCACCACAATTTAGCATCACCTCTTAACATGCTACAACCATATCTCATCTTTTTATCAAGAGGGCATTCACACGTATGAAAAGCCCCCTCCATATCGGAGATCCAACGGACACTCTTAAGTGGGTCCCGTTCACCATCGAAGGTGGAAGGTAGAGAGTCCTTGAAATTCTTATAGAAGAAGTCCCGTCTCCCCACATTATCTTCTTGAAGAACGGCTTTCACTTGTTCCTTGACTACATTGACTAATTGCTCATCAATCGTATCTAGAAACATTTTCTTAACATCCTCGAGGAACTCCGCCTTTTGACGTTTAAAGATGGCCTCAACTTTGGCCGTGAACTCAATGTCCTCACTCGTACTTCCATCATTGGTGTCGTGTCCATTTCTCATCTTCATTCTATAAAACGGAAAAGATTAAACAACGAAACGAAAGGACGTAACACATATGTATATACATATACACCACACTACCCCATCTTGCTCAACAATCGTCGTACATCGCTTGTTTGACACAATTTGAACCCGTAACAATGGTAGCTAATCATTGTTACGCGAGCACATCGCATTAAATCACTAGTACCACGTCTATCTCGCTTGACGATTTCAAATACCACACAGAACAACAGCGCATGATTAGTTCACATAAACCTATGCACTAACCAAAACCCGATCCGATCCAAAGTCCTACAAGTCCCGCATAACGCGCACACAAAAAGTCTAAGTCTAGGCGCCTATCTCAAGTCACCTAAATCCCTTAGACCATGCTCTGATACCACTTGTAACAACCCAAACCAAACCACGAACAAACCCGCTTAAAATGTCACAAAAAAAAATTTATTTCTCTGTTCAGCTAATGGCACGGCGCGCCAAAACGGTCTGTCCCATTTTTCCATTTTTGCGAAAAAGATCGGCCACTTCCCAACATAATTAGACCAAACGCTTTTAACCACATATTCAAACATGTAAAACTAACACGATTCAAACATAAAATGAGTTTTACAAAGCGGGGCCCACATCGGCCGTTTTACGAGTTTAATACATAATGAGAGTTTCGACCACCAAAAAGTTTAAATGCCAAACGACTCAACGAACATGGTGTTTGGGGTTAAACTACCCAAGTCTCGATTAAACTCCAAAAAAGCAAACACTTCCAAAAAGGCATCCCCTATCAATAAAGCGGGAACTCTACTCCAAGATAATGCCCTTACCCTTGTCCACAACCGAACCTATAAAAATGTAAACAACGAGAGGGTAAGCAAAGCTTAGTGAATGCAATAATTATACATATACATATATAATATATCTACTTGCAAACACTTACACAATACCATACACAAGCTAGCAATTCGACAACCATGCAAAACATTATGCATATACCAATAACCGCAATTCACATTAAGCTAGCAATAACAAAAGCATATAGTTCATAATTAAATATGCTAATGCACAATTTATACAACCATGGTTAACCAATCGTAAAAGGAATGGTACTCAAATTTTCCATTGGTGTTCATAACAACCGTTAGTGCACAACACATATATCACTAACCCTTGGACAACACATATCCGTTTATAAAATTGTTAGTGTACAACACATATAACACTAAATCGGACAACACATATCCATTCATAAATCATTAGTGTACAACACATATAACACTAAATTGGACAACATATATCCGTTCTTAAAATCGTTAGTGTACAACACATATAACACTAAATCGGACAACACATATCCATTCATAAATCATTAGTGTACAACACATATAACACTAAATTAGACAACATATATCCATTCTTAAAACCGTTAGCGTACAACGCATATATCACTAACTTGGACAACACATATCCATTTTTACAAGTAAACACATCATATACGTACATGTATACTTATTCCACTCACCTTACGCCTTCGGTGAATCAATAAACCAAGCTTGAATCTTCAAGGTAACGCACCACTACACTCAAAATGTAGCTAGGAAGTAGATGAACAACTTTATAACTTGAGCTTAAGCAAGATTCCTTCTTCTTCTTCTCCAAAATGAGTTTTCTCACACTAGGATCTTACTCTCTCTCTAGAATTGAATGGATGAGGTTGAAGTAGATGGAAATGGAGTTAATGAGACTCCAACAACTGATTCTAAGCCTTAAATTCGGGTCCCATGTGAATTTAGCAAAAAAACCCTTAAAATATCTAATTTAAAAGCAAGAGATGGGCTGTCAGCCCGTAATGGCGCGGCGCGCCATAATTCTGCGAGGCGCGCAGATAGCCTGGGTAAAATTCTTTTCTCTTTTTTAAAATATACAAAGAAACCCCACAATTCAATCAACCTAATTACACATATGAACAAGGAAAATATTTGGGTCTTACAGGAATCTTTTTATATTCCACCATATTATCAGCAGATGTACCAACAACTTCGGCTTTAGCCTCTCTGAAAAATATCTATATTATTCATGAAAACCCATCATCTACTCATCCGCATCTTTTAACAAGAATTGCTATACCAATTACCAGGAATCAGCAATCAGCATTTTGAAATCTCGCAGCATTTCTACTTCAACAGTTATATATATACATATAACGTATATCTCCTAAAATTACATACTTCGAATGTGAAGTTTCTGAAAAACACCCTAAACTGCTATTTAGATCTCCGAATTTTGGAAAAATACTGATGAAGCAGCAGAAATTGTAGACAACTGTAACAGTCAAAAGTTTGATGATAAAGAATAGTGTGTTGGCAAAGCTCAGAAGAAGAGAAAGTTGGAACTGAAAAACGAATTGAGAAAAGTATGAAGGAGGCTGTGGACAAATCACAAAGACAAAATCTACCTTCAAAGAATCCAAATGATTTAGTATCTGCTGAAATTCTTAGCAAATACCTTGTTCCTTACTCTAAAACTCTTGCGGACAATATTCTTCAACATCCTCTTATACTAAATATTCTAAGATATCATCGTATCTTTCATTATAAATATCCTCGATATTTCTGGAGATATATTCATAACTACTCTCATCTGAGATTATTTATCTCTTCGCGATATCTGTGTTACATCATAAAAGAAACTATTTTAGTTTCTAAGTTCTGAAACCTTCGAGTTAAAAATAAGAATGTTTTGAAGTAGTGTTGGGAACTGAAGCATGAGTTAGTATAATATAATGATACTTGATCAATGTGATTATATTACAGTAAGTCATGCTGAGTTTCTAATGGAACGTGATGAATCACAGATCATAACGTCATCATGTGCCATGTTGCACGACTCTTTCATTCTACTTAATCTCTAAGCATATCACGGAAATATTTCCTTGATATTTCTATTCTTCCGTAAATCCAACAGTTTGCTAATAAATCGTGCGATTACATTTTCTTTCTGATTAGAAGATTTCTTTAAATTCCTTGAAATCCGGAAATCAACCGTGACTACGTCACCGGTTAAGACGAACCTGCATTTACTCATTTCATTCTTTTGTAAAAGCTTCACTCGTACTCTTCACATAAATGAATTATTTTATTCATATTACTCTCTGATGATAAAAACTCTAATTTCTAGCTCGTATGCGTCATGAGAACATATTTAATTGTCAGCCATGACCATCCCAATCAAATTTCGGGACGAAATTTCTTTAACGGGTAGGTACTGTGACGACGAGGAAATTTTTGACCAAATTTAAACTTAATCTTTATATGACTTCGGCACGATAAGCAAAGTCTGTATTGTTGAATCTCAAAAATTTTGGATTTATATTCATGTAATCAATTCCCCTTCGACTGTTCTCGATGATTCACGAACAATTATTTGTAAATAGATACGTATATATTCAAAAATATAAATATAAATATATATATATATATATATATATATATATATATATATATATATATATATATATATATATATTAATTCGAAATATAATTTGAAATATTATATTATTTAGTTATTATAATTAATTTTGTAAAATAAAATAATATAAGATATAATAAAATTTATTATTAAAATAAATCTACATATAGATATAAAAGTTTATTGAATACATTTATTAATTAAATACTCGGTTGGCATTTCGTTAGTGTTCATATAAACCTAATACGAATTTATGAAGATTTAAAATAAAAGTTAGTCCGTAAATGATGACGGCTAGCATATCACACGTTTATTATTATCATTATATTATTTATTATTATATATATTTCTATCTCAAATGGTATAGATATAGAAATTATTGTCTTTTTCTGTTTCCTGTCAACTTCACTACTCAATTAACTAACCCATTTGTGAAATAAGAACTCATCTGTGATATTGAATGGTGATTGAAGATTACTATATTTACTTTATGATCATTTCATTTTCATCCAAAATTCAACTATTAGTGTAATTACACTGTATTTGTCTAATTCATAATCATAATCTTTCTATATATACACTTGATAAATATGCATGGGAACCACCGTCCTCAAATTTAACCACACCCAATTCTTGTTTCCTTTTAACTACCATATTCGAGTATCACCCACATGCTCCACTCCAATTATATAATAAGTATACATAAAGACCCCACTTGAAATTGATGGCTAACAAATTCTGTCTAATTCAAGGATCTCCCACAATCTACAATCTCTTCTTTTATTATATATATACATACATAGTCATAGCATATAAATATATAAAGTTCAATCATCACATTGCTTTCTGTTTAAAGTCCTAATCACCCACCTTTTTTCTTCAATAAGTTAAAACACGTCCATTTATATGCTTACATTGTCAAAACAAGATACATGCATATTATAATTATCAAGAATTACAACTAGTGCCCATCTCTTGTTCTTATTCGATCACCAATCCAAACACAATCTCACTTTCTTTAAATAATGATACATGTTATATTATTAATCCACTTTCTGTTAGTAATCTTTATCTATCACTATCTACTCTATCTTTCTAGCTAATTACTATATCTATATATTTACATACATACGGGATAGATAGAGGAGACACTTCACTTACTTCTGTGGTATACACAAAAACAACACACCCACTTCTGTATCTTCTTCGATGTCGTCCTCTTTTGATCTACTAACCACTCCTCCATAACCACCACCATCATCCGTCCCTGCTAGTCGAGCTTAAACCATCTGCTTTCTGTTTCACTCAACAACCACACCAAACCGTCACCATAACTGCTCCTACTCTTGTTCCAATCACTACAACCTGCTGCATATCCCTGTTCTTGTTTTAAACAAATTAAAAGCGAAAAACAAATCGAAAACCGGTACTGTTACTTGTATTCATGTTTCTGTTCGAGAAATAAATCACAACAACCCACCAAAACTGTTTTCGATCACCAAATACCTGCCTGCTACCACCATAAACTACCATAATTGACAACAATCAAATCTTTGTAAACTGCTGCACTATATATTTTCCCCTCCTCTTCATTTTTATTGCTACAGTCCGGTTGTTCCTATGTTATCAGCAACATTTACTGCTGTTATAGATCGTAGTTTCTGCTAAAATGGTTCCTGTAAACACCTGCAACATTTGAGTACCTCACAAACAAACTACCTTCCTTTTTCTACAATTTTGTTGCTATTGTATCCCTGTTTCAAACTCAAATAATGAACCTCTATATCAACACCATCATACCCTCACCTACAGGTTAAATATTCGAACTACTACTGGTGATAACCGAAGGCTGCTACCCCCTGTTGACATTTGAACATCACAAAACCAACATAATCCCTAAATACAATCGATTTTATAGTTCAACAAAAACAACAAAATTGTAATTATGTACTTAAAATTTAGCATAAACAAGTCAATCGGAACTAATCAGAACCCTGGTATACGAATAAATTAAAAGTAAATCGAATTTCATACATAGATTATTGGTTGGATACATCGATTGAACCAGAGAATCGAACATCACTTGTTAAAGGCTGCTACTCCTCTGTTCGATTTGTTGCAGCTACCCTCTTCTATTCCTGATTCGATCGATTACTGAACCGGAGACCTATAATCGATTTATTGTTGATGCTTCATTTGTCTGGACCGAACTAGGTTATCACACACAACCATCGGGTTATAAGTTGATAAAATCTGGGCCAATTAAATCCAAATTGGATTGCAATTGGGCTTCCCTATAAATGTTAATGGACTTCCAAGATCCACTTGTTATTTAAGGTATAATATTTATTTTATTGTTACAAAAATTATTAATATCATTAATATTATTATTATTATTATTATTACTAATATCACTATAATCAGTGTTATTATTATAATTATTACATTTGATATGAATATTATTATTGTTAATATTATTATTATTATTATTAACATTTGTATTAGATTTATCATTAAGATTATTATTAGAATTATCATTAAAATGAAAAGTATCATTTTAAACACTATTATCACTATTATTATTACTAATATTACTATTATTATTACTATTATTATTGTTTTCATCATTATTATTATTTTTAACATTATTATTAAAATTTTTATCATTAATATTATTATTATCATTATTAGTATAATTGTTATTTTTATAAACAAAAGATATTTATAATATATATATATATATATATATACATACATATATATATTTAACATTTATTAAAGTGTATATATCAAATAAGTATTATAACCAAATATAAGTATTAATATAATTATATAAAAGGGTATTCATCTATACATATTATAAAATATATATAAACTCAGTTAATTAATATTACAATGTGTTAATATATATACTTGATATAGGTTCGTGAATTCGAGGCCAACCTTGCATTGTTCAGTTCCGTCGTATGCATATTTTTACTACAAAATATCGTATTGTGAGTTTCATTTGCTCCCTTTTTAAATGCTTTTGCAATATATATTTTTGGGACTGAGAATACATGCGCTGCTTTTATAAATGTTTTACGAAATAGACACAAGTAATCGAAACTACATTCTATGGTTGGATTATCGAATCGAATATCACCCTTTTTAGTCTGGTAATCTAAGAATTAGGGAACAGAAACTCTAATTGACGCGAATCCTAAAGATAGATCTATTGGGCCTAACAAACCCCATCCGGGTTACGGATGCTTTAGTACTTTGATTTTATCATGTCCGATGAGAGTCCAGGAATGATGGGGATATTCTAGACACGTTTTGTTAATGTCGATTACCAGGTGTTCACCATATGAATGTTTTTTAATTCGCGGGTTACGCGTATTATTTTGTACTCGGGTTACGAGTACAATTAAATATATGAAATCTTGTGGTCTATTAATATGATGGAAATGAATGTTTATGATAAACTAATGAACTCGTCAACCTTTTGGTTGACACTTGAAAGCATGTTTATTCTCAGGTTTGAAAGAAATCTTCCGCTGTGCATTTGCTCATTTAGAGATATTACTTGGAGTCATTCATGACATATTTCAAAAGACGTTGCACTCGAGTCGTTGAGTTCAACAAGATTACTATTAAGTCATTTATAGTTTGGATATATTATGAAAGGGTATGCATGCCTGTCAACCTTCGATGTAATGAAAGTTTGTCCTTTAAAACGAATGCCATGTTTGTAATATGTATCATATAGATATGTATCATATAGAGGTCAAATGCCTCGCAATGTAATCGTATGTTATTGTATTTGTTCTTATGGATTAGGACGGGTCTTTACAAACTACATCCAGCTAATTAGGCAATTCCATGAGAGTTCTTTGAATTTCACAATTAACACTTGTACCCTAACTAAACGCCGTCCACCAATCGCATCAACTTCATCCATAAATATGAAGCAGGGCTACAAAGATCAACAACCAAACATAAGGAACACCTATTGGGATGCATGGTAAGTTTGGTAAATGGGTCAAGCATGTTAAGATTAAGAAGGTTCACTTTTTATAAGGCTTGTAACCAATTAGCTGTGTCATACAGTAATAATTATCTATGTTTAGAATTCAATGATACAATAATAATCTATATGAGTTTATGCATACAAAAAAAAAAGTTAAGATAATATTAAGAAATCATCTAAATTTATAATACACTGAAAATTTATATGAGTTTATGCATTAATAATATAATGATAATTTATATGGGTTTATGCGTTAGTAATACATCTTGGGTGACTTTGTCCTAATCTCTTACCCGTGTCTCTGCTAGTTCCAAATGCAGAGTGTCCCTGAATACAAAGTTGCTAGAATCCTGCAGAAAGAAAAAAAAAAGAGTATTATAGTTAATACAGTACATATTTAGGTAGCCTATGTAATTGAGCTTATATCTTCTAATCTTATAACCTTGAAAATCTAAAAGCTATTCTGGAAAACCCCCCAAGTTACGGCCTAACTAAATGTGTTTATGAATGCCTAATAAGCTAAAACGCTATTTGCTAAACTTGTCAGCGCTACCAATGTACATCAATTTCAGCGTATCAACGAAATAATGAAACAACAATTAGAACGACATAAAGAAAATACAAATAAGAATCTGACCTGAGAAAGTTAATTGCGCGAATGAAGCTTAAATCTGTATGAGCAGAAGCAAGAAAGACGATGGTGAAGGAAGCGATTTGGACGAATAAAGGCGAAAGCATGAAGAAAATAAGAATCTAGCGGTGCTAGCAACAACGGAGATTACATTGAAGGAAAACCCTAAAAAAGCAACCACAAAAACCCAAAATTAAATAAATAAGGTTACCGATTGAGATGCAAGAAGGTTGAAATTGAAGGGAAAGAAGATTAGTCACAAAAGATGTAAAAGTGTAACTTAATACCTTCAGAATCATGTAGAATAGAAGGTTGGCATGCCAACTAACGACGAGAATGTGTTCTACCACGATCAAAACAAACAACTACCATCTGCAAACCGTTGTTAGTTTACATAATACATCACCTCAAACTCTATGACCAAATTACAATCAAAGATAATTGTAACCAATTGTAACCTAATGTTAGTTCAATAATTATAATCAAAGGAAACAAATACAAATTGCAACATATTGTTAGTTCATAGAAAACAGAACAATTACCATTACCTAAATTCAAGTGTTGACAATATAGACCTCATCAAAATCTGTTAATCTAAACTATCATATCATTTTATGATCGCATTGGAAGCATGATTCAACACAATGAAACGATAATCAGCCAAAAAAGATCAAGTGGAAAAACTATGCTTTTGTTGATCGTAATTTGTTGAAAAGGTTTCATCAAATTGGAGCTCTAATTAACGATAGTGAATTGAAGTAACAAACCAATTTAAATTCAAAAAAGTTAAAAAAAAAAAAAAAAAAATTTAAAATACACCACAAAAAAAATTACCTACCTTACGTATGGAAAAATAAATTACTCAAATACCCAAGATAAAATGAGGTAATAGTTAGATTCAAGACGAAAAGGATGAATATTGTAACACCGGCCATTTTTTTTATAATACAGCGGAAGTCTTATTTAGTAAAATCACAACCTTAATTACATTGGTACAAAAACCACTTAATTAAGTTTACTTTAACAAATGGTGTTACGTTATTACAAACACGATTACAAAAGCCTACATCAGAGTTCCAAGTCAAACATGTCTTCTACATCATGTTTCGATCCCAGTAGCAGTAGCTAAACCTGCAGGGGGAGAAATGTGAGGGATTAGCGCACCGCTAAGTGAATGGAATATATCTACAGATTAAGCTTAAGCAATCCATCATACAATAATCATCTAACATGCTTACAACCAACAAGCATACAGATAACGACAATATGAGGATCGGCGGCTTGTACGGGAACACGACCTAGTTGATCGGACTAGGATCTACCGATAGTCCTTCCTACCAGTCTCTGCATAACTATCCAAATGCAACACATGCGTTCTTCTATGCTATACTAACATACTGTAGGACTTGGACTCAACCTCCCTTGGAATGGCTGACTTCACACGGACTTCAACTGCCCTAGGAATGGTTGAAAGTCCCCAACCGCCCTAGGAATGGCTGGTGTCAAACACAGTGCACATATACAACATATATAGATCATATAGCATGCAACTATCCACCTAGCATGACAATCACTACACTACATAAGGTAATCAGAGTAATCCACAGTAGCATGATTTGCTACTTAAACTCTATCCGAAGATAGACCCACTCACCAATTACCAGCAACTGAAGATTCTCAGAGGTCTAATCTTTCTGAGTCTTTTCTTTCTCTTTTTCACCTGAGAATAGACATAATCAAGTCAGTAATCATGTCTTGATATCATCCGAATAACAAGACAATAGCATCAATAAACAAGCACTTGAACACTTAATCAATATGACCTATCAACCGTACGAGTGACACTCATCCGCTTGTCTGAGAAACCTCAACCGTGCGGTTGACACCTCACTCGTACTTTTGGTCCTTGGCCAAATATCCAATTAGACAACAGTAGATCCATACGGTTGACCATACGAGTGACATATGACTCGTACGAGTCACATCTCAACCGTACGATCCAACTAGAAAATATAACATCTCAAGTAACCATTCACTCGTGCGGTTCACCGTGCGGTTGATCGCCTAAACCGTACGTGTGAATGTTCACTCGTGCGGGTGGAGAAGAACAGCAACAGCAGCTGTTATGATGGGTTTTTAACCCAAAACTACCCAAAGTCATAATATCAAGTTCTAAACCACAACATACAATCATATTATCATTAATTGATAAGTCTATATCAAGAATTCAACCCATAATAACATATTAACGCATGCACACTAGACACACATACTAATACCTCTATTTCTGACCCAAATACATTTTGATATAGCTTCTAAAAATTTTACCATTGGAAAGGAATTTTCATTACGATTCCAACAATACTTTATTCATCAAAAACGGAGTTACGGTGTGAAAGTTATGACTAAAATAAGTTTCCACAAAGCTGACCGGTGCTCACACGCGTGGCACTCGTACGAGTGAGCCCCCACTCGTGTGGTTGACCCTCAAACGTGTGGTCAATCGTACGAGTGACCTCTCACTCATGTGGGAGCTGAAGAATAGCTCCAGCACGCTGATTTTTGCCATTTTGGCCCAAAAACTCGATTTTTGCAAGTTCTAACATCAAAACCACTTGGAAAACATCATATAAACCTTATAGAAGCTATATCTAACATCAATTAACATATAAAAACACATAATCATCAAGATTCAAGCCCAATTTCACACTTTTATTCAAGAACACAAAAAAACCAATTTCAACAAGAATCAAAGCATGAATCGACGAAGCACTTACCTTGTGATGATCACCAACACACAAGTAACAGATTACTAGCTCGAATTCAACAAACTAACAAGCTTTGATCTTTAGGGTTTGAGAGGATGAAGGAGTTAGGTACGTTCTTGTTTCTCAATTTAGGAAAAATGGACAAGAAGTGTCCAGATTACTCCTTAAGTGGGTATTAAAACCCATACCCCATAACACCCGGGTATTTACCAGTTATTTAATATCTTTCGTACTTAATTTGGCAACCCTAACGGAGTCCAAATTCAACAAACGAACCATTTCTGTGACCCTTGTCACAAACTGGTCTTAACCACATATTCAATTAACAATACACATATTATTAAAATAAAAGCATATTTTAAACACAAATATAAACCTAAGGGAAATTTAGTAATCTTACTTCTAACCCTAGTTTCAGTCTGTTACAAATATGCTACCAAATAATTAATAAAGAATCAAACCTTTAGTAACTTGAGATTAATCTTCGAGGATGCGCATTCAAATTTAGGGTTTGAGATAACGATTCTAGATTATTAGGGAATTACTGGAAAAAGCCACATGAAGGTGATGGTGAAGGCAACAACGAAAACAATATATATGAGGGGATGGTACCAATTTGGGAAAAAAGAAAGATCGAAAACAATCGCTAAATTGTTTGGTGATAGGAATAGCGGCATCGGCGGTTGTAGCAGCAACGGCGACGGGTAGCAGCGGCGGCTGTTCCGTCGAATTGTTTCCATAGTCATATTTAACCATTTAAACGAAATTTCTTTTAGGAGAAGGTGAAACGATGGAGGAGGGAAAAAGTCGCCAGAAGTATGTAGATGAAAGGTTGATAAGGATATCAAAACCTAGAAAGTTCCAGGCCCAACCGACAAATATCTACTACGGTAAATGACCAAAATACCCTTTTTGAATTAAAAAAATCGAGTATACAGTAACTTGAAATTCACTCAATTGTATTGTAAATAATAATAATTTACATATATTTATTTTAAAAATATATTCAATTTAGTATTAGATAAAATTACACTATTGGTCCTTCATGTTTGCTCAATATTTCATGAATGTACTTAAAGTGTATTTTTGACATAAATGACCCTAATGTTTAAAAATGTTGTGTCAATGGTCCCTGAATATAACATACGTTATTTCTTCATCATTCATGTGTATCACGTGAGATACACACAAGGACTTTTTAGTCATTTTATGTATGTAACAGACGTTATTTCTCCATCGCTAGTGTGCATCACATGAGTGGGCAACGTGATTTCCCCATCGTTAGTATAACAACCCTCATTTTCCACTCTGAAATGACTGAAATGCCCCTAGGGTTTCATTTCTATTTTGTACATCAGTATTATTATTATTATTAGGGTTGTTATCCGAACATGATAAATGAAGTAATTAATACTCGTATTTAATGAACTAAACCCTAACCCTAACCCTAGTATTTATTATCATTATCATTATTATTATTAATATTATTGTTATTCCTATTATTATTATTATTATTATTATTATTATTATTATTATTATTATTATTATTATTATTATTATTATTATAAGTGTAAATATATGTAAATGAATATATAACTATGTGTTTATATATAAAATCATTAGGTAATGGATTATAAGTATAAAATTTGTAAAATAAATATTTATGTATATATATCGAATTATATATAAGTATATATAAATAAATAAAAGAAAATAAATAAAATAACAAATAAATTCTAGAATATTCCTAATAGTTATGGAAAATATAAAAATTGATTTTTATTTAAAAAAAAATTCGGCCAAATACCCCTCCCCCATATTTTTATAAAAATTAATTAATTTAATGTATTATTACTTTCCTTATTTGAGTCTAACTTGTTTTCCAAGCAATTTCAAATATAAATACAACCCATAACCCTCATAAAATTTCATAACTTTTTCTCTCATTCCTCTCAAACTTGAAGAAAATTATTGTGGGTCTTTCTTTCCTTTTCTTTTTATTTTTTTGATTTCTTCTCTTTTTTTTAGCCGAATTCATGTTTTAATTCTAATAAATATAAAACAAATTAACTAAAAAATATATAAAACATGATAATTATTGTTATGTATTATAGATTTAAGAAAAATTATTTTTATAGATTTATAATTCGTTTTTATATTTTAAATGGTTAAAAACAATTTTTATGTAATCGATATAAGTATTTATTTATAAAAAATGGTTATAAGGTTTATAAATTTGTGGAACAAATTTTTCCAGAACCTAATAATGTTATAAAAGTGTTCTAAGTTGAAAAGTATATTTTTATGATGTATTATTTATTTATTTGCTATTTTCTATGGTACCGATGCAAAATTATGTACAAAAAGAGAATTTAATTATTATAAAGGTTATAAATTAGTAACAATAATTTTTACAGGTTATAATAAACTTATAAAAATTGTTCAAATCGAAAAATTTATTTATATAACATGTTATCTAATTTTTCTATATTTATTGTATTATCGATAGCATATATATATATATATATATATATATATATATATATATATATATATATATAGATGGAAATTATTTTAAATATCAAAATCAGTAATAATTAAATTTAAATAGTTTAGAACAGTTAAGGAATGTGTAAAAATTATTTATGTAAGTTTTGGAGTATTATTACTAATTAAATTCGATTTATATGAATAAACAATGAAAATTCGTAATAAATAGTAAACAGAAATAAAAATTAATTATAAATTTTTTTCTGAGATTATATTACCTATATATGGCTGCGAAAATTATATAAAATAAATTTAGGAGTCGTTTAATATTTTAATAGAATTTTTTTTGTGTTTTTTTTTTTGTAAACTGAGCAAGGATATTAAGGAAATTACAAAATAAATAAAACACGAATGTAATCTATTTTTTTAAAAATTTTATATGGTCATTAGCATTACTAGATACTGTAAAAATTATAAAAAATAATTTTTGTATTATTTATAATTAAATACGAATTATCTAGTAATTCGTATTGTAAAAGGAATAAAATTCATAATAAAAATATAGAATAATAAGTTTAATAAACTTGTAAGAATCTGTAAAAAATATAAAATTATATTTTTGGGTCGAAATTATATTTATTCCATAATTAAGTTTGTATTAGATGTAAACTTAGATAAATAAGGAAATAAATATATAAATAAATATTAAATAAGATAAAATATTATCTAAGATTTTTATGTGATTATCTTACCTATTTTAATCAGTAAATAAATAAGGAATATTATTTTTTAATATAATTTAGGTATTTACTTGATTTAATGTAATTAGAAATAATAAAAGTAATTATGAATTATAAATGAATAAATAAATATAATAATTATATTTAATTATTAATAGTATACTTTGATTATAATTAAAAGTTTATAATACTAATTATAGTAGTACATTATTATAACATTATTAATAAATAATTATAGGATAATTATTAATACTTTTACTATATGTATGAGTTAAATAAATATTGAGACATTAATAAATATAATATAATAACATAGATTATGACTTAAACTTAATATGAAGGTTATAATCGAAAGATAACGTGCGCTATATGCAAACCTCACCGCTACTTACAGCCTAGGGTGGTCCTTGTTGCCTTATGGGAACCGCTTGTGGATTTCAAATGCCAAGACATAGATTCTGGTCAAGAATCCTGGGCGCCCGATAACAACAGATCATCAGAGTGACATCTGATCGCAACGGGGTTTAAGAAAGTTGTACAACGTCTTGTTAAAGATTATAACCCAAACTTTCTATAATTAGACGTTACTAAGAATGGAAACTTTCCATAAATAGTTACCTTCCGAAAATGGAATTTCTTTTAGAAAACCATTATCATTAGTATAGTTATTATACTTATGTCTATTAGACAATATCTGATCATACATTCTATCTCTAGGTTGAGATCTCGATCACGTTCTTCCTTTTAATTCATTTCTCTTGTGGAATAACTCTTCTGTGCTACTAAGGTGAACTCATAGCCCCGCTTTTCACACATTTTAATGTATTTTATAAATCTTGGGGTGAGACACATGCTTATTTTTGAAATGATTTACAATTTAGACACAGGTGCCTAAAATTTTTGATATGCAACTTCGTGAGACCTTGTTAACTTGTATTCTTACATGCAAATCCCCGCCATAATATCGTTAATTGCTGGAATTGAAATGTTGCAAGCTTAATTATTGTGAGTAGACCTATTACGAGTGACGTCTCTACCCATTGACCGATCGTCAAGGAGGTACATAATAATGATTACCGACACACGCGCAGTGTCAGGGGTTTATGGTTAGCTCGATATTATAACTCATGGCATATTGATATTTTGATGTTTTGAATTAAATCTTGTGGTCTAAAACTATATTGATTATTAAACCTATGATGTTCACTCAACCATTGTGTTGACATTTTAAGCATGTTTGTCTCGGGTGAAGAATAGCTTATGTGCTGCCCTATGTTGCTTTGCTTGCTGATGCATTGGAGTCCACATTATTTATATCTTAGCATTTGTTAAACATTTATTACATTTGGGTTTACCATGTAAAACGATTACGTTTCTGCTGCAATTGAATTATTGATTTTATTTATGTCTCATTTAGAATCGTTCTCGTTTATATAATTGTGTGATGATATTGAAATGTCATATTTATCCCCAGCCCTACTTGGGGGTATGACAGTTAGTGACTAACTAGCCCTCGTGTACATCTTACGTGATGCACACTAACGATGGAAAAATAACGTATGTTACAGTCACGGACCAACAACGCAACATTTTCAAAATTAGGGTTATCCATGTCAAAAAATACTTTAGGTCCAACCGTACTTTTTTTCTTAAACAGCAAGTCAATTTTATTAAGCCTCTAACATAGAAGTATATAAAACAAACAACCAATAACACCGGCTTAAGTAGCCAAATGTTTCAATTAACACGATCACCACTTCTATGGTATAACAAAAAGAAAGTCGTAGAACCAATCGTGTCAAACAAATCTCGTCATTTAAATTTCACATTCATGAAATTTTACGCAAATATTAGTGACATACTGACATATGTGGTAATTTTGTCTTAATGTTAACCCCACAATATTGGAGTTATGAATTAGTACTATTTGTATTTTGGGAAGGATATAAATATAAAATACTTAGTATCGAATACGGAGCACCAAACATTTCATTATAGTAAGAAATCTCATGTCAATTTCCATTTGTAGTTATCTCTTTGCAAAATTCTTTTCTGACATTTTATGCAACTTACTTACCGTAAATATTACTCTTCTAGTCTCCTCATCTCATATTTATCGTCTCGGCAAATATTACATAATTTAATCTATAGTTATTATTAAAATGCTATAATGATGATGTCATTATTAGGCTAATTCCTTTGTAAAGAAAAAATTAAAAAGAAAAAGAAAAAAAATCTAAGCATGATGGGTGATGTCATTAATTTAAATAATTTTGAATTAAAATTAAATCTTATTAATTAATTATTATTATTAAATCTTATTAATAATTATTTTAATTATTAAAATTAAATAATTTTGAATTATTTTAATTAATTATTTTGATTTTAATTTATATTTTAATTTACACTTTTAAAATAAAATGACAACCAATATTATTTCTTATTATTGGATGTGGATTATTTAATATGCATTTTAGGTGTTTGATGAAATGTTCAGCTGACAAGTTTCTTAGTCGGACTCTGTGATTCCACGGGTCATTAAACTAAATAACTTTAGCATTTACGTTCACTTAATACCTAAAACATATCATTAAACTGTTTCGTTTAAACAAACTCGTGGTTTCACGGGTCATTTCACTAGTTAATACAATTAAATATATATTATATTTAATATTTATTTAAAAAAGGAAAATATGAAGAAAGGACATTCTGGTAATTTTTAACAGAAAGTATAAGGACATAGAGAGAGAGAGAAAAAAAACATACTTGGTAGCTTCCTGTAGGATTTCGACTGTATCCGGTTTTAAGGCATGTGCGGTTACCGTACACGGTTAATTGGTTACAACCCAAGCGAAAAAGGTCAGCACTGGGTCCCACACTTACACTGATGATGTTGACGTGTCTATCTATCATTAACATGACATGGCCTAGATCTTGATGTCAATGGGCTCCACCGTAATCCCCCAATGAATTCCTCTTTTTCTTTACCACACTTAGGTGCTGTTTGTTTTTTAAGATGTTTTTGTCTGAAGATCTGCGAACCACATCTGTTGAGAAGATATGGCCTGAAGGTCTGTAAACTGAATATAGATGACTGTTTGTTTTATTGTCTGCAAAATCTTATACTGAATTGATATAATTTTGATATTTAATCGAATAGTTAACTATTGATTATATATTATACTAATTCACGTAAATTTGATGCTATCCTATTGGTCCAAAACATTTACTTTACTGTTATACTGTTTAAACTCCATACCATGTGTTGTTTTCTTCAACAAACGACATTTTCTCGCACCTTAAAAGCCTTCTTCCTTCTACTATCTTCTTCCATATTTCTTCTCCCAAAAAATACACCTACACCATCATCTTCCCATCTTCTAATTCTTCTAATAATTTCTTCAAGTTGGGGTAAGATTTAGGATTCGGCATGATTATAACAAATTTGATGTCAAACCTAATTTCTTGCTGCGATTGAACGGAAAAAATTAGAGTTTACAACAAAAATTAATGATTACTCTCTGCTTCCTGGTCACTACATGCTTCAAAAAGGCATCTCATACTTCAGTCAAAAACCTGGACACGTTCAACACCGTCACTTTATCGCAACCACCTGTGCCGTCATCACCTGTAAACCTCTCTCCCACAAATTGCTTCAGGTTCGCTCCAACTACCAGGTAACTATTGCTCTTTCTATTTTTCCGTCGATTTTTTTTGTGTTATTTAAGTGGTCGTCGATTTTTTTGTGTTATTTATGTATGTAATTTCGTAGAATTTTTTTTGTGTTATATAAGTTGTCGTCGATTGTGTTATTTAGGTTGTCATCGATTGTTTTTTTGTGTTACATTCAATATGGTTCGACAATCAAATAATTCTTAGACTGAGTGATGAATTGGGAATGCACTAGGGGTGATTGATGAAATGTCTGACAGAAGTTAATTTATTAGGTAGGAATCCTATTACACGTTTTTAGACATGATTTGCATACGAAGTGATTGTATAACGACGAGTTAAAAAAACCAAAGAAACTGTGTTTCGATCGCTTATAAAAAGTTTCCGAAATATAAGTTGATGTGCATTTTGACATTTTTAATAGGTTGGACTGATGATACATTAAATGTTGGATCTGAGACTGCAGCAAAATCAAAGGGCAGGTGTGCATCGGACAGAATTTATGCACATTCGATTCTTTTTCGCTATCTTCATACATGAAGGCTAAAAGTTATCTTTTGCAGACTGAACAAATAAGCAGAATAGTTGATGACCTTGATTCAATTTAGTTTTCGGTCAAGAAGGCTTCTCGGTTGGTGAAGGAATTTGGAAGGCAGGTCAACATTTTAACTATTTGAGCCCTGTATGTTTAGGGTTCTTTTAGTATTAAACAAATTTGGAAAGTTATCAAGGAGAATAGAGACTCTGACTTGCCTGCTCAAAAGGTAATTTAGGCTACTTGATGATTCTATGTTTATTTTCATGTTATATGCCTTTGATGTTGATGTAGGTGATGGTGGTCATTGTGAATTGTGAAGAAATTGCTACATACATTCAGTGCTTTTGATCGAAACAACGTTCATCGATTTTATGTTTGTTAGTTATAATAATTTCTTTTCTTTCGGTTATCAGAACTTATTTATAGAATTTGTTGCAGGTCATAACCAAATAATCTTCTTAAATCTCGAAGGATTACAAACAACAAAGTTCTTTCAGTTTTGCTTCGTTCTAACATGGGACGTCCTTCACACGTTTCTGTAAGTTGTCACATTTCAATTATATTTAATTTTGATTCTTGTCGTTTTCAAAACTCGATTCACAAGGCTTATGCATGATGACTCTATCATCAATAAAACAAATGAAATTTATTGTGTATAAAAGTTTGTAGGATTTTAACTTTTAAAAGCCAAATGGATCCAGCTAATAATTTTTTTGTTATGGTGTGTTTTCAGAGGCTAATCAGGTTAAATTTTTGGTCCACAATGTCTTGATGCTTGCTTGATGTAATGAGGATATAATTATTTGTTCATATGTTTCTTATAGAGAAAACATTATGATAGTTTGACTGTGTGTAGTCAAATGGTGTAGTCAAATGGTGGTGGAAGGGTCAACAATATCTGAATCTATCGGTGGTGAACTTTTGGTGGTTTTGATGTTTTTTGGATGCAAGGTATTAGTAATTGCATCATGTTCAAAACTCTGAAACATGGTAGTCTGACTTTTTAGCAACCTTTCGTATGTAATATCACTACTGAAATATACATACATGTGTAGTTTCACTACTATAACTATCAACAGCCTATCAGGTGCAAATTAACTGTCAGATTGCAGCAACGTGCAATTCGAACCTCTTTCTAATAATTAACTAATATAAATAACAACATTTATTTAACATTTACAATTATTTAGTTAATATTAATCCAACATTCAAAAACTAACTGGTATCATCATTATCTATATATAACTAAATTTTGACTCCCATTGTCATAAATTAGTCCATTAATTCCATTCATTTACTTATGATTTTTTAACCACCATAAACACTTTTATGAATAATTTAACTCTTTGATTTTTCTATACCTATTATATTAAGTATGGAGTATTAAATGTATTTACATCATAAAAAAAACTATGAATTACCTCATAGTAAATATATGAATTTCCTCATAAAATAAATTATGGTTTATGGTCTAATAAATATATGATATATGTATATTGAGTACTAGATAATTAAGTATGGTGTATTGATATATATACTTCATAAAATAAACTATGAATTACCTCATAGTAAATATATATTTTTACCTCATAAAATATATTATGGTCTATGTGATATGATCATATTAATAACTAAGGTACACAATATTGTGATATCATATATTAATAAACTAAGTTAAGTTACATAATATTGAAGCCTAATAATTACTTTATATTTTACATTTAAGTTTCACATGATTAAACTACTATATGCACGTTTATATTTCTATTATTACACTTTAGTAACAAAACTATTTGAATTTACTCAATGATATATTGATTAAATAGAAGTTACTTCATTCATTTATCGTTTTATTTAATTTAATTAATAATAAAAGCTAACAATCAATATTTATTGAAAGATAACCTATTCATATTACCTATTCATAATGATTAATGGCAAACGTACGTCCATTTATTTTCTCACACATTAAATGATAGAACTTTTTCATTAGATAATAGTATAAAAAGTATACGCAATCCATCATATAATCCATATTACGTTCCTTAATATTTATTTTCTTTTTCAATGCTTGAATTGCCTGCAGGGATGTAGAAAGAATACGTCCTCATGGATTATGGTCATTACTTGAAGAACATAGCCAGGTATGTAAATATTCCTTAATGCTAATTTAGTTTGTACTTTTCCTTGAGTTACCATTTTACTATTTGATTTAATCTAGCTTAGATAGATGTGAATTAACGTAGGTGAATACATGTTATGGCTGATTTGGTAAGGCAATACTTTTGAGTGGTTTTTTTTTTTTTTTTTTTTGATGCAATATTTGTATGAACCTTTTTTGTATATTGTCATCTACGAAAAATTCATGAGATGTGGTTTAATAGACGTGATTGTATGGTGTAGTATGGACTCGAAATCTTTGTAATCACATCATGACACCTGCTATGTTGAGATTACTCCGAGTGTTCAATGGTCAAATTGAGGTATTATCATTTTCATTGTAAAAATAATGAGTACCAAAATCACTTATAGATGAATCTCTTTACTTTGATCATGTTGGTTAATATTGTTTTATTTTATTATGGCATCTCTTTTTCAAGCACAAATAATTTACAATCTTCTCTTACATGGTATGTACTGCGCATGTGCCATGTACGACATGATGAATTACCTTAAGTACAAATGAGAAGATGAGAAATAGAGTGGCCGGGCTATCAACTTTAATATACAATTATGATTAAAACTTGGTCATGTTCTTCAAGTAATGACCATAATCCATTTCATACTATAAAAACAAAAACAAAAGTCCATTAGAAATTTAGAAATTTTCTTATCCCGATCGTTATGATTGAGGGATATAAAGATCCGGTAAGCAATATTGAGTTAAAGAGTAAGATCATTCTTAATCAACACTAATGTATGAATGAATTCAGATAGTTTCCGATAAATATGATTAATGGAAGAATTAAATATAATTAATACTTAAATTGTTTATATTGATCATCAAGTTAATAAACTGATTATTTTATCTTATTATGTCCATCACAATTACAAGAATCCGTATACAATTATTTGATTGAATGTATTATTTGATTGAGTATAAGTTTTAAAAGTAAAGACAAATTATTTATTTAATAAGATCATGTTATATAATGTTCATTTTATTTGTATTAAATTGATATTAAAGGTGATTTAATAACTAATCAAACCATTCACTTTCTCAGAAATTTATTATTGATAAAAACTAATCATGTGTTAACTACATTACTTAATGACTCCTGTTTAAAAATAGTAAAATGGTAATTACACAATGTGTATTAACCATATTTATATTATATAAAAATAACCATATCTTAAAATTTAATAAATAGATGACTCATGAATGTTTCATTACAATGTACCATTTTTTCATTATCTTACATTAATTAATAAAATTTATGATAATAAATATTAAGAATTAATAACGATATATGATTGGTGATTGGATAGTCTCGAATGTTTTTCTTATCATCTATATATATATATATATATATATATATATATATATATATATATATATATATATATAAAACTAATATTTCATATTTAAATGGGTAAAAATCATATGCCAAAACACAACAAAAACATCTAATATTCCTTTTTTTTCATGAGCAAGAGAAATGCGTTAACTGTTCCATGATAGTCCGATTGTACTAATAATATGTATGTCAACAATTACCAAAAAATACATCATCAAGGAATTTGCTGTATATGAAGATTATGAAATAATCATTTTTAGCATAGTCATTTATGAATATATAATTAGAACAAAATACATGTACATAGAAGTATTATGCATTATATCGTACATTATTTCATTTGTGGAAATTTAGGTAAAATTATTTGATGAAAGACTTTCAAGTACAAGTACAAGTACAAGGTTTTGTAAGAACTTTGTTGTATATGAAGATTATGAAACAATCGATTTTAGCATAGTTGTTCATGAATCTATAACATCTTATAAATCATGAAGAAAAATCTGACATGTCAAGTCATTAGTGACTCCTAATCCCACATGCTGACATGTTAATCCCTCTATTAATTAAAATTAGCACTTAATCATGCCACGTTGTCAAAAAAACAAACCGCGTTCATCTCTCTTCTCCGCTTCTGCTTTCCATCAGATACAAACCCTAAATCAGAATAGATTCAATCGGAAAAAAAATCAAACCCAACCTAAAAATCAATTAATTCATGCGAAAAATATCCAATCCGTCGCATACAAACCTCTTGCAACAGATGCTTTTTATCAGTTTCTTTTCTTCAAAAACCACAAAATTAGGGTTCACAAAATCAATTTCATAATCGGCAAGAGTTATTAAATCAAACCCAAGAGTTGCTTGAAAAGGGTTTTATCCGACCGAGTGCTTCGCCATGGGGTGCTCCGGTTTTATTCGTGAAGAAGAAAGATGGTAGCATGCGGATGTGCATCGATTATTGGGAGTTGAATAAAGTGACCATCAAGAATCGTTATCCATTGCCTCGGATTGACGATTTATTTGATCAACTCCAAGGCGCGATTTATTTTTATAAAATTGACCTACGGTCCGGCTATCACCAAATGCGGGTCCGTGAGGAAGGCATCGAGAAAACAGCTTTTCGAACACGTTACGGGCATTTTGAGTTTGTAGTTATGCCTTTTGGTCTTACGAATGCACCGGCGGAATTCATGGATCGTATGAACCGAGTGTGCCAACCTATGTTGGACAAGTCGGTAATTGTGTTCATTGACGACATACTTGTCTAATCGAAGAGTATGAAGGAACATGAACATCATTTGCGTGGTGTGATGATCCGCATAGTGCATCGGGCTATTACTTAGTCTTTCGCTTAAGCCTGGTCCGTTAGAGGCCCGCTAGCCTTTTCCCATCAAAACCCTAATATGCCTCTATAAATAAAGGACAGGACTTCTACCCTAAAGACACATCTTGGAAGCTCAAACGCTCCTTCTCCCTCTAGGGTTTTACCTACACCACCGCGTAGGGTTTTTCCCTAGCCGTCAATCGACACGCCTCGATGGTGGCCCAACAGCCAAAACCACCCTCCCGAAATCATCATCTCGGCTAGGGTTATCACGGTAACCGGACCGGAGGTTAAAGCCGTTGTACATAACAAACCCTCATCTATTGCACTCAAGCGTATCTCTAGCATTCGGTGAAAATATGCTTGATCAATTGGCGCCATCCGTGGGACCTACAACAATAACTGTTCGGGTCTCTACCGTCGAACGAATTCAATCTGATTCGTATCCGTAAGATTCTTTTACGTTTCTGTTATTATAAAATCATATGCGTAAGAAGCTTGCATAGATAGATATGTGTAAAGTGAATATTTTATCTGATATAAGAAAACAGAAAACAACCATACAACTTTGAGTCAAAGTTAAATTAATCGGTGGTGCAATATAATTGAGTCAATGTTAAATTAACATTCTTTACCAAATAAGTGAGTCTAACTAACAGCGGGACAACCGACTCACATCTGTAGATTTGGGTTGAGGCTGTACGTCAAACATATATCGAAACGTTTATATGCTTCTTAGCATGTGTTTTATACTAAACATTCAGACGTTAATAAACACGTGTTTGTACATTAAAACATTCATATGCTAATTGATATTCGTTTTATTTGTTAAATGTCAATTGCGGTACTACGCCGATATCTTTATTTGTGAGCATACGGGGTGAGACGAAAAGAAGTAGCAAACAGAACGATTTGCTCGCTATAGACGAACTACATACAAGCAAGAATCTGGATCTTGTTTTTATCCATCGCTAGATAAAGTTTCAATGTCATTTACGAATTACTTCCAAGTTTCGTGATAGTCACGTGATCGCCAATCGAGGATCTTCTTATTATGGTATGTATCTCTATACTTGATACTTGAATATATATATACGATACATGCGATATATAGTACCTCTGGAAAAAGATTGATTCTTGAAGGTGGGTGGTACAACAACTGTTTCTAAAGGAACAACCTACATAAGTTGGGTTTTAAACTAATTATGGTTATCTTAAAAGTATAGTAAGACTTGACAATCGATTAAGCAGAACGTGTAAGTAGAATACCATAACACGAGACTTGTTAAAATACCATGTGCACTAGTTTGTTAGGATTGATTTTATTAACGGTTGGTTAAAAATTATTTTTGGATGAGATATTTACTCCAATGAAAACGGGATTCGATGTGCTACGCGAACAAATTTTTTGGAACGGGCTTGACTAAGTTTGCTATAAAGATATATCATCTAATATTTAAGAATTCGGTTACAATAATTTAAGGGTTAAATTATTACGTAAATCCAGTTGCCATATTAATTATAAACTGGTTGGAAATCTTGGTACAAAATTTGCTATACAAATTTGTATCTAAACAACTAAAGTCCGTTTTCTTAAAGATTAAAGAACACATACGGATTTCCGTTTCATATATACCTTATATTGATTACCCATTGAATGACAAACTGGTGATGCATGAACTTTTTTATGAACAACCATCAATTGCGCCAAAGTGGTCGCAACGTACGTGCCCGGATTGTGGCCTACACATCGCATTAAGTTGAACTTCATGCACACATGAACTGAGTCATGAGCTCAGTCAATCGTGGTAATGCCACACGAAACGATAATTCTGTGCTAAGTAACGGTGATATATTGATTTGGTCAACACCCCAAGAAGGTAACAATTGACTCTCATATAAAATACGTAATATTTGAATAATGGTTATAAGCGCGTTCAAAATTGCCCCCCAATTCATAATACGAGTTGGTGGTTAAGTGTACAAATTTCAAAGCTGAATGTACAACTACTATATAAGCATGAGATACTAGGTGATTTTCATGGACGATTTATTAGTCGAACATATCCACCAATATCAGTTAATTAATTTGAATTAACCAAGGGATGGATTGACATATCTATCTATATTAATATTTCTTTGGAAATAAAGGGATGGAAAGCGGATATATCAAAATATTATCGGATCACACATGATGTTGGTAAAGATACGACAAAAACCCATATATATCTATTCCTATTTTTGGTGAGATATATAATATATAATATAAAAATAAATTAAAAGGGTTTACCAAATATTTTGGATTCATAATATGCTACCTACGTCTTTCACATATATATGGAATATAATTACTTTTTTTTTTTTAATATTTTCGGTTAATTAACTATAATCGAAATTTAATTCATATGAAAGAAGTTTTATGGATAAAATACCACCACTGATGAAATCATGAGCTTTATACAATGGGAAATTGGCTCAAATACACTTTTTTTTAAGTTTTATTTCAAAATACACTTTTTGTAAAAAAATTGTCTTTTTACACCATTGGGTAGACCAAAGTGTTGGTCGACCACCATATACCTTGGTCGACCACCTCATTTTTCAAGGTGGTCGACCAAGCTTTATTGAGGTCTCGGTCGACTACTGTGTATTCATGGTCGACTACCTCGCATATTTTCATGGTCGACTACCCCCACAAAAATAACGCGGGCGACCCAAATGGTGGTCGACTACCCATTTAAGACTTTTTTATTATTATTATGAGAGGTAGTCGACCCAAAATATGAAGCTTGGGTAGTCGACCATTTAAGATTTTTTTATTATTATTATGAGAGGTAGTCGACCCAAAATATGAAGCTTGGGTAGTCGACCACCATTTGGGTCGTCTGCGTTATTTTTTGTGGGGGTAGTCGACCATGAAAATATGAGAAGTAGTCGACCATGAATACACAGTAGTCGACCGAGACCTCAATGAAGCTTGGTCGACCACCTTGAAAAATGAGGTGGTCGACCAAGGTATATGGTGGTCGACCAACACTTTGGTCTACCCAATGGTGTAAAAAGACAATTTTTTTACAAAAAGTGTATTTTGAAATAAAACTTTTTAAAAAAGTGTATTTGAGCCAATTCCCCTTATACAATACACTGGGAGGTAATTATAAGGTGCACAAGCCATAATATAATTATAATGTGTGCCTTATAAGAAAAGAAAAAATTATTGGGCGATATAATTAAAATGGAGCAAAATCCATTGCACCTTGATATATTTGTCAAACTGCGCATATTCAAATGAACCTTCACTTCTTTATAAAGAGTGGTTGATTTTTTATGGTCATTGTACCTTCGCACATAATTTGTGCATAGCGCATATTACTTAAACCCATGTTTATGGTTGTATATGATTTGCGTATTCCGAATCGCCTAAACACATAGTCACCTCAAATAAACTGATGGTTGCACATAGCCACATCAACTGCGCGCAACCACATCTTCTGCGATCATGAGTGTCTCACATAAGTTCATGGTTGAACAATATCCGCACCTAAACAACATATTGTGCACAATCCTTTTTGGGATATCAATTATAGTTCAACATAACTAAGTATTTTAGTTGTCTTGAACTGGGGGCTGGCATAGTATATACTATTACTAGCGAAAAGGAAATGTTCCCTTAGTCGGTTACGGTCGTGCACCCTAAAACTTTTTGAAAGGTAGGAATATGTCTCCCTGAGATGCTAAAATTTCGCAATACTACTATGAAGTGCCACTACGTAATGTCCCCATGCAGTGTCAATCACGCGATATCACATTCTGCACTATTTGCGTACTATATTAAGTCCATGGCTGCAACGCGTAAGACCATGGACAATTATTATAAGACCATGGTCGCGTAAGCGCGCCCATGACATATTTATTAAGTCCATGGCTACAACGCGTAAGACCATGGACAATTGTTTAAAGACCATGGTCGCGTACGCGCGCCCATGGCATATTTATTAAGTCCATGGCTGCAACGCGTAAGACCATGGACAATTGTTTAAAGACCATGGTCGCATTATGCGCGCCCATGGCATCTTTAGTATAATATCATGGCTGCAATGCGTAAGCCCATGGACAATTGTTTAAAGACCATGGTCGCGTACGCGCGCCCATGGCATATTTATTAAGTCCATGGCTGCAACGCGTAAGACCATGGACAATTGTTTAAAGACAATGGTCGCGTTATGCGCGCCCATGGCATCTTTAGTATAATCTCATGGCTGCAATGCGTAAGCCCATGGACAATTATTTAAAGACCATGGTCGCGTACGCGCGCCCATAGCATATTTAGTAAGTCCATGGCTACAACGCGTAAGACCATGGACAATTATTTAAAGACCATGGTCGCGTAAGCGCGCCCATGGCATATTTATTAAGTCCATGGCACACGTAAGCCCATGGACAATTATTTAAAGACCATGGTCGCGTACGCGCGCCCATGGCATATTTAGTGAGTCCATGGCTGCAACGCGTACGCCCATGGAGAATTATTTAAAAACCATGTTCGCGTAAGCGCGCCCATGACATATTTATTAAATCCATGGTGGCAACCATGGACACTTATTATAACCTCATGGCAGCATTGTGTAAGCCCATGAGATCAATTTATTTGCTCATGGTAACATACGTGCTTAGGCACTCCCTCTCTAAAAGTGGTTTAAGTTCTATTCTAGATTTCAACACCACTAAGTACTTTAGTACTATTAAAATGGGGGCTACCATGATATGAACATAACTATTATAAAGGATTATTTTCCTTTCAGTGATTAGTGGTCACATGCAGAAAATCCTTTAAGCAGGTAGGACAGACCAGCATACACATCACGTATATTATTTTCGCGGTTAAGCCCGTAAAGAAAACAAACTTATCCAGGGAATTGATCCACCCTCTGCAAACTCAGTGTTTCTTATTTAGTGCGTCCAAAACATTATAAACATTACGTATGTTGATTGCACGCACCGCTGCACAGGGAACGCTCCGAATCCCAAGTGGCATAGTTTAGTTTGGTTACTAAAACTATAAATAATGGTGACAGTAGTAAAACATTGGTTTGTTTCAAACGCTTGTACACCGCGCAGGACGGATATCTGCAAAGTCATGACTATAAATTACAAGTTTGGTTACTTGTCAATATCACGGGCATTGGATTGGCCAGAAGACTCTTGAATAAGCATTGGTTTGCTTATATACGGATAGTGACATTGGTTTGTCCATGCGTAAAATACTTATAAGAAATTTATAAAAGTCAAGAGTATAATATTTAGAGCATTGGCTTGCTCTCTATGCGGACAACATTGGATTGTTGCCGCAAGAATAAAAAGATTATGTTAGACATAGAGGGGTCGCTCCCGTCATGCAACATAACATTTATTCTACGTTATTGTGCAAAAAAGGAAAACTGGCTTTTTAATTTGCTATTTTGAAAAAGTTAAGGAACTAAGTTGTTTCTTTGCTCAAGCATATGCCAGAATAAACACTAAATGCAGAATAACGACGCGCGCATAAAAATACTATCAGAATAAAAAAGGCATTAGTTTGCCTGCGTAAATATACGCAAATATACGTAAATTGCGGCATCGAATTTCCACAATTAAATATCCCTCACCTTATGGTTGGGATGCCTCAAAATGACTGAGTACGGAGCTTGCAAGTCAGAGATGCCTTGAATGCAACAACGATCTCCGATTTATCGCATTGTTGCATCAAGAAGGCTCCTATGCGAATAGCTGGAGAAGCCTCGACGTGGCCTTGAGATTCGGAACTCAAAGTCACTAGCGAGATGTCTTGAACGCAAACTGAAAATTTCGAACAATGTTTGTTCAGGAAAGCCTTACTTTACGATAAAACGTTTTATGAGTAGACCATGACTTTGTGCTATGGACCACTCTTTACTAAGTCCATGGTCGCGTAAGCGCGCCCATGGCATATCTTTACTAAGACCATAGTCGTGTAAGCAAGCCCATGGCATATCTTTACTAAGACCATGGTCGCGTAAGCGCACCCATGACATATCTTTACTAAGTCCATGGTCGCGTAAGCGCGCCCATGGCATATCTTCACTAAGACCATGGTCGCGTAGGCGGTCATGGCATATTTTCATAAGTCCTTGGTCGCGAAATGCTTGGCCGTTATGCGTAAGACCATGGACGCATGGTAGTACTTTGTAAATCCATGATCGCGAAATGCTCGTGGCCATCATTATACAGTGAAACCTCTATAAATTAATAATGTTGGGACCAGAATATTTTATTAATTTAGCGAGATATTATTATATCGATAAATTAATAAATTATCAATTTAAAAAATTAGCTTATATTTGTGAGCAAGTCTCAAATTAATGCATTATCATTCGAAATTATCATGTCCGTTTACTTTACCTATTTGAATAAAACATAAACAAGGACTTTCAAAATTCTCATGTATGTACATTCACATATTAATGAACTTGTCAAGTTCAATGTATATTGGGATTTCAAAAAAAAAATTAGTAATTATTAATTTATAGTTTCACTTGGATCAATATATTTACATTGAGATTTCAAAAAAATTATTATCTTATTATTTTATCGATTGGGGTTCAAATTTGTACTGGTCCCAAGTTGGGACCGGACAAATTATTAATTTTATCGAGGTTATTAATTTATCGAGTATTAAATTACAGAGGTTTTACTGTAGTTCAAAACAACTAAAAACTTTAGTTATCTTGAACTGGGGGAGTAATGATATACTAATATACTATTAGTATACTTTATCGGCATTAATATATTGGGTTTATGTTTCGTAATTGTCCCGCATAGACATAATTGTTTAAATCACACCTAAAGTATATCATTCATAAGTATAGGTGTTCGACATTGGAGCTGTCATGATCACGACGTCAATTGGCGCAATAGATGCTCATTACGCATCATTACTTGGCGCACGAGATGCGCATCAAATGCTTATTGCAACTTTATTAAACGTGACAGTTCTTTCACGTTACATGCGGTGGCATATATAATAACTTTGATATGATACATTTGTTATATATCATACCGAACTTGGGGGACTTGATGATCCGCATAGTGCATCGGGCTATTACTTAGTCTTTCGCTTAAGCCTGGTCCGTTAGAGGCCCGCTAGCCTTTTCCCCTCAAAACCCTAATATGCCTCTATAAATAAAGGGCAGGACTTCTACCCTAAAGACACATCTTGGAAGCTCAAACGCTCCTTCTCCCTCTGGGGTTTTACCTACACCACCGCGTAGGGTTTTTCCCTAGCCGCCAATTGACACGCCTCGATGGTGGCCCAACAGCCATAACCACCCTCCCGAAATCATTATCTCGGCTAGGGTTATCACGATAACCAGACCGGAGGTTAAAGCCGCTGTACATAACAAACCCTCATCTATTGCACTCAAGCGTATCTCTAGCATTCGGTGGAAATATGCTTGATCATGGCGTGTTGAAGACGTTATGGAAGGAGAAGTTGTATGCTAAGTTCTCCAAATGTGAATTTTGGCTAAGGGAAGTTCAATTCCTTGGCCATATTGTGAACAAAGAAGGTATTCAAGTAGATCCGGGGAAGATAGAGACGGTGAAGAGTTGGGAACAACCGACTACACCTACGAAAATCTGAAGTTTTCTCGGATTGGCCGGTTATTATCGTCGGTTTAACCAAGACTTTTCTAAAATCGCTTCCCCATTGACGAAGTTGACAAGGAGGAACGCGAGATTTAATTGGGAAAATGAGCAAGAAATTGCTTTTCAGTTGTTAAAAGAGAAGTTGTGTCAAGCTCCGGTGTTAGTATTTCTGGAAGGTGTAGAAGACATGATGGTTTATTGTGATGCATCTTTAAATGGGATCGGTTGTGTTCTAATGTAAAGGGGTAAAGTCATCGCTTATGCCTCTCGACAATTAAACGAACACGAAAAGAGATATCCGACTCATGATCTTGAATTGGCGGCAGTGGTGCATGCGTTGAAAATTTGGCGCCACTACTTGTATGGTGTCAATTGTACGATTTATTCGGATCATAAAAGTTTAAAACCTCTCTTTGACCAACGAGACTTGAATTATCGTCAACGTAGATGGATGGATGTGGTAAAGGATTATAATTGTGAGATACTTTACCATCCGGGTAAGGCAAATGTGGTCGCGGACGCGTTGAGTCAAAAGATCCGACATCCAGAGATACGAGTAGGATTGTTACGCATGATTATTACTAACGATTTTCTTGTAAAGCTTGGTGAAATTCAAATTGAAGCTTTTGTTAACAACAAGTATGAAGAACGAATCGTGGGGCAAATGGAGTCTATTACCTTAGGCCCACATGGTTTTTTGTCCTTTCAAGGAAGAGTGTGGGTGCCTAGAATGGGAGATTACTGACAAGTGCTACTTGATGAAGCACATAAGTCAAAATATTCCATTCATCTTGGAGCGACAAAAATGTATCTTGATTTGAAGAAAGAGTATTGGTGGCCAGGCATGAAACGTGATGTTGTAAAGTATGTTGAACAATGTGTCACATGTTTGCAAGTTAAGGCCGAGCACCAAAGGCCGTATGGTAAGTTACAACCGTTGGAAGTCCCGAAATGGAAATTGGAGCACATTACCATGGATTTCATTACAAAGTTACAAAAGATGGCGAGAACCCAATTTGATACGATTTGGGTGATAGTTGATCGACTGACGAAGAGTGCTTTGTTTCTTCCCATTCGGGAGATGATATCGTCGGAGGCGTTGTCGAAGTTGTTTATCAAGGAGGTGATATCGAGACATGGGGTTCCTATATCTATTATTTCAGATCGAGACACTCGTTTCACGTCTCGATTTTGGAATAAGTTTCATGAAGATATGGGTACACAATTGAGAATGAGCACGGCGTACCATTCTCCAACGGACGGTCAAACCGAACGTACGAATCAAACATTGGAGGATATGTTACGGGCGTGTATTATCGATTTTGGTGGTAGTTGGGATGAGCACTTTCCGTTGGTGGAATTCTCGTACAATAATAGTTATCATAGTAGTATCGGGATGCCACCTTATGAGATGCTTTACGGGTGAAGGTGTCGAACTTCGATTTGTTAGGGTGAAGTAGGACAAAGGGAAATTGGGAGTACCGATTTGGTGTTAGAAACAAATTGCAAGATTGAGACGATTCGGGCTCATTTGAAAGCGGCTCAAGATAGACAAAATTCGTATGCCGACAAACGTAGGCGACCGATTGAGTTCCAAGAAGGTGACATGGTGATGCTTAAGGTTTCGCCATGGAAAGGTATTATTCGATTTCGAAAACGGGGAAAGTTAGCTCCTCGGTTTATTGGACCATTTAAAATTTTAGCTCGGGTTGGTGAAGTTGCATATCGTTTAGAATTGCCTGAAGGGCTTGCGGGGATCCATAATACATTTCATGTTTCCCATCTCTGTAAGTGTCTTGCGGATGATTCATCATGGGTGTCATTGGAAGAGATTGAGCTAAACAACAAGTTAGCGTATGTCGAGGAACCGATTGCCATACTTGATGAGAAAGTGAAAATGTTGAGAAAGTGAAAATGTTGAGAAATAAAGAGGTGAGATCTTTTAAGGTTCAATGGCGTCGTAGTAAGGGTTCCGAGTTTACATGGGAATCCGAAGAGTTTGTTTTGGTGTATCTTCCGGCTTGTCACGGTTCAAGTGGGGGAGATTTGTAAGATCCTGCTGTTCCAGTTAAATGGTGTAAAGACCCGTCCTAAACCATAAGGACGAATAC
The DNA here is from genome assembly GCF_046630445.1 of Rutidosis leptorrhynchoides. Lineage (NCBI taxonomy): Eukaryota > Viridiplantae > Streptophyta > Magnoliopsida > Asterales > Asteraceae > Rutidosis > Rutidosis leptorrhynchoides. The sequence goes on along the minus strand of NC_092333.1, from coordinate 702,346,279 downwards.
AATAACATATGGTTACATTGCGAGGTATTTAACCTCTATATGATACATTTTACAAACATTGCATTCGTTTTTCAAAAGACAAACTTTCTTTACATCGAAAGTTGACGGCATGCATACCATTTCATAATATATCCAACTATAATTGACTTAACAATGATCTTGATGAACTCGACGACTCGAATGCAACGTCTTTTGAAATATGTCATGAATGACTCCAAGTAATATCTCTAAATGAGCAAATGCACAGCGGAAGATTTCTTTCATACCTGAGAATAAACATGCTTTCAAGTGTCAACCAAAAGGTTGATGAGTTCATAGGTTTATCATAAGTAATAAAATTCATCATTTTGATAGACCACAAGATTCAAATACAGTACACCTATCTCGTGTACAAAACCATTTTTCATAATGCTTAGCAGAGTAGGTTCATATCCTTTTCTCCCCTGTAGGTTGCCTCACGATTTTTAATAACCGTACACATATCTCGTGCACAAAAATAACATACACATAACCTGTGCATAAAATCATTCTCTCGATACATAACATTCACTTTGCTTTCATAGCTTGGCTTGGTAACCGACTTTAACATATAATGCGCATAAATAATATCCCCAAAACATAACATCTCGTCTGTATAATATATAAACCTCGAAGTACTAAACACCACGTCCACTAGCTCTTCCGTCTAGTGAACATTCTGGGTGGGGGTGTTAAACCCGGTAGCTACCTTTAGGATTCGCGTGAATTAGGGCCATATTCGTTTCTAATTCTTAGGTTACCAAGCAATAATAATAAGGGGAAAATATTCACATCAATTGGTGGCACTTATCATGTCCACCTAATTCAATAATAATCCACAAAACTTCTGTCTGCAAAATAATTCATTCGAGGAATGTTTTGCTTGTGTCATATCGCGTCAAATATTTATAAAAGCATTTCACGTATTCTCAGTTCAAAATATATTTCAAAGCATTTAGTAAAGCAGTTATAAAAACAGTGCATGTATTCTCAGTCCCAAAAATGTAAAGAGTAAAAGGGAGCAAATGAACTCACGATACGATATTTTGTAGTAAAAATATGCATAGGACGATACTGAACAATGCAGGGTTGGACTCGGATTCACGAACCTATATCATTTATATATATTAAAACATATAATCGTAATTGAACGAATATATATATTTTTAATGATATACTTGTTAAATTATGTTATATGTGTTAATTATAGTTTTATGTAACTAATTGTTATTTGGTAAAATTATAATAATAAATAAAATTTGTATTATCTTATGATAATAATAATAGTAATAATACTTATTAATAAAAATAATTATAGTAATAATAACCATGGTAATAATAATATTATTAATAATAATCAAAATAATGATAATAATCAAGTATATTTATAAATCATGATATTGATATTATTAATAATAATAATAGTAATGTTAATAATAATAATGATAATAATATTAATGGTGATAATAATATTTATCTTTAATCATAATAATGATGTAATAATAATAATATCAATAATAATATTAATAATAATAATAATAATAATAAAAGTAATAATAATAATAATAATAATAATAATAATAATAATAATAATAATAATAATAATAATAATAATAATAAAAGTAATAATAATAATAAGTAAATAGGAATTCTACCTCAAAGAAGTAATCCTAAAAAAAAATGCCCAAGTCCGGGTTTGAACCCGCGATGTCCCGATAACTCCCTTAACCATTCGTCCATAACTGTTTTTCTGTTCTAATTCATACCATTTATTCTTTTGATCCATTATTAGCATATCATAATATCTTCATCATCATCTTAACTTAAACATCACCATACTTATTATCACCATCATCTCGTCAAATACGTAGTCATCATCATCGTCTTTCATTATCATTACTATCATAGAATTATATCATCTTTATGATCATAATTCATGTATCATCATAAAATCAATATCTATATATCCTAATCATTATCATATATCATATATTACATATCATATATCATATATCATCATGTGTAACACCACCAAAACATCATCATGCTCACCATAACATAACCCGTTCATCATCATTTTTGTTATCACATTCATCGTCACCATTATTATTATTATTATCATTTATCATTTTAATTATCATCATCATAATCTTATCATAATCATCATATCTATCAATCTCAATCATCACCAGCTTAAATGAGGTGTGTGTTCGTGTTATTGTCGTGTGCGAATCAGGAACATAAACGATAGGCATTGCAAGTTGTGGCCCAAATTGCTCACAAGCCCAATTACCTGTTGAATCGTAGCCCAACAGCAAACTGCATAATATCTCGGTCCAATAAACTGCCCAACTACGAAATTCATCTCAGCCCAACATACAATACAAATATACGAACGTTTTAAAAAGGTTTGATAGGATTTATAGCCGTCGAAATATTTTAATCACAAGTGGGGATAACTTGTTAAAGGGTGTCAGCCAATGAAGGAAGAAAAAGTTACGTGATAGCAGTATCTTGATTGAATCCTAGAAAAGATACAAGAAATAGCAGCAGCCGTAATTCTGGGTTTGTGGGTTTTGTTCGAACAAAAAGAGAGAGAAAAAAATAGCGAAAACAGAAAGCATAAGCAGTAGGTTCGATGGTGATGTTTAAATATGTTTGGGTTTAGGATGCCTGATCGAAAACGAAAAAAATCAGAAGATATAAACCGTATCTTTCTGTACCTTTATCAATTCAATTTTATGTCCATTCAACTTTATCAAGTGGGGTTTTGAATGAATCACAACTTCCTCTTTTTGTCTTCCACTTGATCGATCATGAATTTGTTATTTGTCCCACTTGAGTAGTTAAATAATCCGCATGTATTAGGATCCTAATATCAAATTGTAAAAAAAAAAAAAAATTGGGTTTTCAAATGGTGATGAAAGAGGCGGGTTTGTGATGGTGGTCCTTAGTTGTAGCTCACGGTGGCAAGGTGTTGCTCATACAAAAGCAGAAAAAAATAGTTGATGTTGAATGGTGGTGTACGATGGTAGTAATCATAGGTGGTGTTGGATGTTCACTAGAGAGACAGAAAATATGGAAGGGTGATTGTTTATGGGTGGTGATGAAAGTGAAGGGTGTCGTGAAGGTGATCAAATGAGTTATTTTAAGATAGGTTCGGTTCCGGGTCTTGCTCAAATGCAAGCAAAGCATTCAGAGAAAAATGAATGTCTTAAGTGATGTATGTTTTTAAGATTCAACATAGGTGGTACATATTAAGTCAAAAGAGAAATTAAAAACATATGAATGAGGAGAATCTAGCTGTCATTTTGTAATTATGTAATGGTGCAGAGAACCAAGCAATCAAACATATACATTAAATAATATCATAATATAACTAATCTGTAAGAAAAGAAAGATACAGAAATCGAATAATAATAATAAAATAATAATTATAATAATAATAATTTACAAATCTTTAATCACATGTAGAATAGGATGAACTTTAAAAACAGTAAGTCATCGGTTAAATTGAAATCTTATGCCGACAATTTTCACGGAGTGATATATCGGGCTCCGTTGATTAATTAGTGGAGGATAAAAGTATTCAGAAAAATCTCAAAATTTTATAGTAATTATATTTAATTATTTTAGTCATTAGTGTAAAAGAATTTAGTCATTAACTATTTAAATTTATTAATTAAAAATTAAGTTAACTGTCCGCGCTCGATCCTGGGTAAAATATAAAAAATGTTAAAATTTAACAAATAACTTCTAATTATACTATTATTAAGCCTATAATTTATAAAACTCATTTTCGGATCACCGTTTATTTTAAAATCGTATAAGTTTGAATTTAACTTGTTTAATATCAATCAGAACATCAAACGAGTAATTACAATCATTAATTATTTATTTTTAATATACTTTATATATATATGTATTTATTTTAGTAATAATATTATATTATATTTTTATTTTACATAGTTAACTAAGCATATAGTACTTTAAATTTAGACTTCAAATATATACATATCTATATATATTGAAATATATATTTATCTATTTACAAATAGTTGTTCGTGAATCGTCGAGAACAGTCGAAGGTCAATTGAATATATGAAACAGTTCAAAATTTTTGAGACTCAACATTACAGACTTTGCTTATCGTGTCAAAATCAAATAAATATTAAGTTTAAATTTGGTCAAAAATTTCCGGGTCATCATAGTACCTACCTGTTAAAGAAATTTCGTCCCGAAATTTGAGTGAGGTAGTCATGGCTAACAATAAGAATGTTTTCATGACGAATATAAGTTGAAAACTAGAGTTTTATCACCATTAAATAATATAGATGAAATAATTCGATTACTCGAAGCGTACGAGTGAAGCTATCACAAAAGAGTGAAATGAGGTATTAGATATTTGTCTTAACTTTTGACGTAGTCACGATTGAATTCCAGAATTCAAGGGTTTTTAAATAAAATCTTTGTAATCAGAATACGATCTAATCCTTCGGGATTTAAGGAAATTATGATCTCTTTAATTAAATGCGATGATTTTCCTCGATTACTCTGTCAGGTAATTTCATTATAAATTGACCTCTTCTGTTTTATTATTCTCACCATTCCTATACTTTCTTCCCTAATCCATACATCTAAAAATTGTAACAATGCTTAATCCAGTTCTCATCCTTGTTCTTATTCTGACTATTGTATATGTCTTTATTCTTTTCCAACTCCCACCGGAGGATTATGTTAACTTCTATTATTACCTTGGGGTTATACTATTTTTCATTCTCCTGTGTGTTTATATTGTTATTCGTATTGATGTATACGGTTTGTAATTCCGGTGTTGTTATCGGACTTTATATTTTTCTTCATTTTCGGAGCTTCGTGCTTTTGTTTTCTCTTCCCGACTTCAAGTCAAGCGAATAATGGTCCAGAATTCATAGATATAGCATTTCAAATGATTATAATATATTAAGCAGAAAGAAACGGTAATGGCACGAATTGTTTTGTCAAATTACCAGAATATCCGGGAAAGATAGAAATATCAAGAAAATATGTTCTTGATATGTTTAGAGGTTAAATAGAATGAAAGAGTTGTGTAACATGGCACACGATGAGGGTATGATCTGTGAACCATCATCACGTTCCATTTGAAACTCAACATGACTTACTGTAATATAATCACGTTGGTCGGGCGTCATTATATTATACTAACTCATGCTTTAATTCCCAACACTACTCCAGAATTCATTCATAATTTATACTTAGGTTATACAGAAGTTTCCAATATAATGTAATACAGATAGCATAAAGAGGTATATAATTTCGAACGAGAATATTTATGAAAATATCTTCAGAAATATCGAAGATATTTATGATGATATTTTGAAATTTCAAAGTTTGAAAGTTGATGAAGAAAATTTTTTCGCAAGATTTTAACATGAATCCGGAACAAGATATTCTCTAAAGATTTCATCGGATCTAGAATTACCTGAATTATTTGAATATTGGGTTTGGTCCTTGTATTTGTCCTTGGTCTCCTTCATGGTTAGCTCAATCAATTTTTCAGTACCAAATTTTCTATCGAGCATTCCTAACATTCCATTCTTTATTATCAAACTCTTGGCCATTTAGACCATCTAAAATTTTGCTATTTCCTCTGCATTTAATGCTACCATATCTGAAATATCGGTTATCAATCCGAGGTGGTTTCAAGAGAATTGTGTTTTTAGATGATTAAACGCTGATTGTAATCGTCAAGATACAAAGGATGTTTAAGATGAAGTCAAGTGGCAAACTTGAGGAAATATTTAACTGTAGTAGATGTAATTTATTTACGATCTTTTAAGTCAAAATGTGTTGTAATTAATATTTCCTACTCTTTTAATACTTTTTAATTGTCCAATGATAGTAGTCCAATAGTCCAATAGTTCAACCAAAACTAGTATATTATAAGGAAATAGTCATATAGGAACAGTTAGCTAGGAACAGTCAGCTAGGATTTGGTTAGTATAGGTTTAAAATTTTATGTAGTTAATTAATTGGTTACTAATCAATTTTATTTTGTTCATTATTTTCTTCATTATGCCACTTGTCAAATCTTGACTTGGGTTTTGATCGGCAGAAACTCGTATATGAAATTGAATTGGAAGAAAATGGTTATTCTTTGGTGAACGAATACGTATATCTGTGGTTGTATATAAGATAGTAAATGACTGTTGAATCGGATTTGAAGAATGTACAGGGTAACATGTTAATGTGAGATCTAAATATTTCTAGGGTATTACCTACCCGTTAAAATATTCTCATCATTAATAATTTGTACAGAAGAATTTTTAATTACGATCTTTATGAAAATATGCTTACATATATATTTTCTTCAGATGTAATCATGGATTTAATGACTCAATAAGATATTAATCTTATTTGATTTACCATTAGAACGAGAATAAATATAATCTTTGAGACATTAGAGATTACATAATCACCAGGAAGAACGAAGATAAATGATATAGAACGATATGTAGAACGATGATTAGGTTCGAGGTATAGATTGTGATGTTGAGGCGTGTAATGTTGAGGCTTGAGTTGTCGGTGGTACTGGTGCTATTGGTGCTGATGCTGGTGGTGTTGTTGATGTCGGTGATGTCGCTGAAGCTGGTAATTTTTGCACCATAATTTCCAAAGCCACTACTCGAGCGTGAAGCTCGTTGACTTCTTCTATTACTCCGGGATGATTGACGGTCAGAACGAGCGAATGAATAAGATTTAGAATTGTAGATATTATGTAATCGTTACGAGCTATCCGGTAAATAAGAGTGAAGATGGTGTTTCGAAATGGTTTGCCGCTAAGTGCTTCAGGTTCTTCGCCAATAGGGCAATATGGTTGGTGGAAAGGATTACATTCTTTTCGTGTCTATTTATTAAGTTTACTTCGTACCCATCCCAATTCATCCAGAATTGATGATGGCTAATTGGTTGGTCCATTCCGGTTACACTTCTTTCGGAGCTCGAGTGGAAATTCATATCGGAAGAGCTGTCGGAATTCGAGGAACTTGAACTGGTTGCAGAATTCATCTTGCATGGTTAGATAATGGTGTTTCGATATGAAATGATTTTCGGATATCGAATGATATTCTAATTGCATAGAATACCTATATATAGTACAGGAGATTCCGTAGATTATCGGCTACTGAACATTCTGGGTGGGGGTGTTAAACCCGGTAGCTACCTTTAGGATTCTCGTTAATTAGAGCCATACCCGTTTCTAATTCTTAGGTTAACAAGCAATAATAATCAGGGGAAAATATTCACATCAATTGGTGGCAATTATCATGTCCACCTAATTCAATAATAATCCACAGAACTTCTGTCTGCATAATAATTCATTCGAGGAATGTTTTGCTTGTGTCATATCGCGTCAAACATTTATTAAAGCATTTCACGTATTTTCAGTTCAAAATATATTTCAAAGCATTTAGTAAAGCGATTATAAAAATAGTGCATGTATTCTCAGTCCCAAAAATGTAAAGAGTAAAAGGGAGCAAATGAACTCACGATACGATATTTTGTAGTAAAAATATGCATACGACGATATTGAACAATGCAGGGTTGGCCTCAGATTCACGAACCTATATAATTTATATATATTAAAACATATAATCGTAATTGAACGAACATATAGATTTTTAATGATATACTTGTTAATTTATGTTATATGTGTTAATTATAGTTTTATGTAACTAATTGTTATTTGGTAAAATAATAATAATAAGTAAAAGTTGTATTATCTTATGATAATAATAATAATAGTAATAATACTTATTAATAAAAATAATTATAGTAATAATAACCATGGTAATAATAATATTATTAATAATAATCAAAATAATGATAATAATCATGTATATTTATAAATCATGATATTGATATTAATAATAATAATAATAATAGTAATGTTAATAATAATAATAATAATAATGATAATATTAATGGTGATAATAATATTTATCTTTAATCATAATAATGATGTAATAATAATATCAATAATAATAATAATAATAATAATAATAATAATAATAATAATAATAATAATAATAATAATAATAATAATAATAAAAGTAATAATAATAATAATAATAATAATAACAAAAGTAATAATAACAATAAGTAAATAGGAATTCTACCTCAAAGAAGTAATCCTAAAAAAAAAATGCCCAAGCCCGGGTTTCAACCCGCGACGTCCCGATAACTCCCTTAACCATTCGTCCGTAACTGTTTTTCTGTTCTAATTCATACCATTAATTCTTTTGATCCATTATTAGCATATCATAATATCTTCATCATCATCTTAACTTAAACATCACCATACTTATTATCACCATCATCTCGTCAAATACGTAGTCATCATCATCGTCTTTCATTATCATTACTATCATAGAATTATATCATCTTTATGATCATAATTCATGTATCATCTTTTATCATCATCATAAAATCAATATCTATATATCCTAATCATTATCATATATCATATATTACATATCATATATCATATATCATCATGTGTAACACCACCACAACATCATCATGCTCACCATAACATAACCTGTTCATCATCATTTTCGTTATCACATTCATCGTCACCATTATTATTATTATCATTTATCATTATAATTATCATCATCATAATCTTATCATAATCATCATATCTATCAATCTCAATCATCACCAGCTTAAATGAGGTGTGTGTTTATGTTATTGTCGTGTGCGAACCAGGGACATAAATGATAGGCATTGCAAGTTGTGGCCCAAATTGCTCACAAGCCCAATTACCCGTTGAATTGTAGCCCAACAGCAAACTGCATAATATCTCGGTCCAATAAACTGCCCAACTACGAAATTCATCTCAGCCCAACATACAATACAAATATACGAATGTTTTAAAAAGGTTTGATAGGATTTATAGCCGTTGAAATAATTTAGTCACAAGTGGGGATAACTTGTTAAAGGGTGTCGGCCAATCAAGGAAGAAAAAGTTACGTGATAGCAGTATCTTGATTGAATCCGAGAAAAGATACAAGAAATAGCAGCAGCTGTAATTCTGGGTTTGTGGGGTTTGTTTGAACAAAAAGAGAGAGAAAAAAATAACGAAAACATAAAGCATAAGCAGTAGGTTCGATGGTGATGTTTAAATATGTTTGGGTTTAGGATGCCTGATCGAAAACGAAAAAATCAGAAGATATAAACCGTATCTTTCTTTACCTTTATCAATTCAATTTTATGTCCATTCATGAAACATCCGCGACTAATCCTCCCGGACGGAATCTTCAACAGTTGGTCCCATTGCGTTGATCGACTCCAAGTAATGTCCTTAAAATGAGCAAATGCACAGCGGAAGACTTAGTTCGTACCTGAGAATAACATGCTTTAAAACGTCAACATAAAGTTGGTGAGATATAGGTTTGATGCTAGCAGCGTTATAACAATGGACCACAAGATTTCATATATAAACATTTAATAAAAATATTCTAAGTGGTTGAGCACTTGGTAACCATACTTAACATTTAATCACGTCGCATATTCCCTTTATTATGAAATCTTACTACACCGTACCAAGTGTAGTCACGAAACGAAGTACTGTGCAACCGTTGAATACTGGTCGTCCAGTCCGGTTGGGGTTGTCAGGCTCGATAGATCTATCAACAGGATTCGCGTTTACAATACCGCTGTAAATAATAGTTACCAAGCTACAGGGAAGTATGCCAGTGGTACAACTCAACGTAGAATATATTTTGATCACTTGTGTCCATATCGTAAATCATTTATAAAAACAGCGCATGTATTCTCATCCAAAAATATTTAAAGTTCAAAAGGGGACTATATACTCACCTAATGTATTTTGTAGTAAAAATACATTTAACATCATTGAACAAATGTAGGGTTGGCCTCGGATTCACGAACCTATATCATTTGTATATTTATTAATATACATAGTTGTAATTGAACAATTTATATATTATTAATGGTGATGTAATTGTTATATTTGATGATTTATAAGTTTTATCAATTATTTATATATTTTTATTTTATATAATATAGAACTTAAATTAAGTATATTTTTATATCTATGACCTTTACTTTAAAAAAATTTTAATCTTGAAAATTTTACTTTTTTAATTTATATTATGTCAATAATAATGATATAGATAATACTTGATAATAATAATAGTTTTAATAATGACCAATATAATATTTTTTTTATATAAATGATACTAAAAATAATACTAATAATGATGATAATTAAAAAAAATGATAATAATTAATAATTAAAAAAAAATGTTAATACTCGTCATAATATAAAAAAAAATAATAATAATGTTAATGATAGTAATAATTTTAATTAAAAAGTTAATCTTAATGTTAATAATAATAATAACAATAATAATAATAATAATAACTTTGATAGTAGAACTACCTTTAAAACTAGTTTGTAAAAAGAAATGCCTGAAACGGGGTTCGAACCCATGACCTCTTGGTCACTTGCTAACAACCCTAACCATCGATCCATAACAGCTTTTTCTGATTTTTATTCGTTTCATAATTTATTAAACTGATTCACTGCCTCAATCCAATTCCTAGTTTTTGTGATCTGCAGCCCAATTAGAAATACAAGTCCATGGTCCAACATAATTATAAGTTGGATCTCGGCCCTTCACCTATTACTTGGCCCACGTTTTATTTTATAACCCGATTAACAAGCCTTGTCCACTCCATGATTATACTCAGTTAAAGGAACACGTAAAACAGCAAGAGCAAATAAAAAAAATATAAAACAGGGTTTGGTGGAAAGTGGGGTTCGACTGTATACAAGAATAATAACAAAGCGTTTTCATCTTTACCACCCATCTTCTTCATAATACCATCTCTCATCCGTCACCATCGCATCATCATTAACTCATCGATTTCATCTTATTTATTCAACAGAAATCGTAAAAGTTACAGTAATAGCGTAGCAGTAGTGATTCAATGGGTATCGATCTTAGAAGAGAAACATAAAATAATGGTGATGATGTCGGAACAGTAGCCGTAGCTAATGATGTTCGATAAAGGTTGTTGTGATAAGCATGTAATAGTAATATATGGATGTTTTGTATTGATCTTGGTTCCAAACAGAGACTGTCATCGAGGTTTAGGGTTTTGGCGTTAATCGAATAGTTGTAACAGTAAATGGGTTTGTGTTGATCAAAGGTGTTTGTGGTTAAATGGGTGGTTCGATGTATTGATAGGTGTGGGTTCTAACCGAAAAAATAGAACGCGATATGGGATTCTTAGTTTTTGGGTTTGGCTCGTTAAACAAAGTACAACAGAATTAGAAACTAAAGAAATCGATGGTGGTTGAGATGGTTGTACATGGTGATCGTGATGGGTTTAATTTTTGGTCACGTTAACAATAAGGAGCAGTAGCAAAACAGATTAATGGTGGTGGTCATCGTTATTTGAAACAAAAGAGGAAAAAGAAAAGGTGAGGTTGTAGTGGTGATACTTTGTATTCCGAACCGTAACTGGGTTTTGATGGTTTTTAATTGTGATTCATATCCAGTTGGTGTATAAGCTTTGTAGCAATAGCAGCCATCGGATGAACAGCTGTAACAGTGTACTTATTCGATGGATTGTGGTGTTGGTTGTCGAGAAGAAAATTGAAACGGCATTTATCAAAGGTTGCAGGTTATTGTTACGTTTTGTGGATGAAGAAAGATGAGGATGGTTTCAAGGTGAAAAATTGTGGTGGTTGAACCGTGGTTTCATGATAGTGTGGTTTTTGAAGTGGGTGTCGATGGTAGATGGTTGTAGCAGGATAGCGATTTTGAGTTTATAATCTTGTTCGACATCACGTTGGTGGGGTGTGTCTTGGTAACAAAAACAATTAACAAGAGTATTATGAGGAAGATGAAAGGTGATAATTTCATGGATGTTGTGAGTGGAGAATTTGCAAGAATTGTTTTACGGAATAATCAGATCTTATATAATACAAGTGGTATCGACATGAACCAGACAAAAACAAAATACAGAGAAGAAAAAAAAATGGAAATCGAATATAATGTTAACAAGAATCATACTAGTGGCAAGGACACGTAATAGGTAGGAACAAAATTTAGATAGAGATTGATGGATACTGGTAACTGTTTGTACCATTTTCCATTTTTATATATAATTTATATATTTAATCTTAATATTTATTAACACATTAGTAATAATAATAATTATATTAATAATAATTATGAATAATAATAATACTAATAATCATAAAAATAATAATAGTCATATTATTAATGTTAGTAATAAAATGTATTATTTTCTAAAAAATACAACATTATTTGATAATAATAATAATAATATCTAATCATAATATTAATATTAATTATAATTATTATTTTACTTTAAATTATAATAACAATAGTAATGACATTAACAATAATGATAGTAATTATAAATCAAATTTATTAATTTTCCATATTTAATAATACTGCTATTAATACTAATATTAATATTAATATTATTACTAATATTAATATTAATAAAGAAAATAAAAAATATAACATTTATATTTTTATTTACACACAATGGTTCGTGAATCGTAGAATGGTCAAGGGTAACTAATTATCCAGATATAGATTTCAGATTTTCTAGACTCAACATTAGGGTTTTTGCTTATCGTGTCGGAAACATATAGAGATTAGGGTTTAAATTTGGTCGGAAATTTCCGGGTCGTTACAGTACCCACCCGTTAAAGAAATTTCGTCCCCGAAATTTGGTAGAGGTTGTCATAAGTAACAATAGGAATGTTTTCATGACAAATATGAGGTAATAATAGAGTTTTATCATTATTGGAAGATATGGATAAAACGATTCGATCATGTGAAGCGCACGAGTGAAACTATCACAAAAGAATGAAATGAGTGAATATGTAATTGTTTTAACCGATGACGTGATTAAGATTGATTTCCAGAATTTAAGAGATTTAAAGAAAATCTTATGTAATAAGATTTGGTTCTTCGGCGATTTAGAAAATAGGATCTCCTTGATTTAATGCGGTAATCTGTTTCGATTTATTTGTCGGATATTTTACTATAAAACTACTCCCTACGTTTCTTCTTCCCGTCCTTGAGTCACGCGAGCAATAGTCCGGAATTCGTAGGTATGAGATTTGGAATGAACATAGTTACTGCTCTAAGAAAGAAAAGATATTGGCATGGTTTTGATTTGTTAAATTACCAAAATACCCTGGAAAAGATAGAACTATCAAGACGATATGTTCCTAATACGTTTGGGAATTGGACAGAATGTAAGAGCCGTGTAACATGGCACATGATGACGGTACTGTGAATCATCACATTCCATTAGAAACTTAACATGACTTACTGTAATATAATGAAGTTGATCAAGTTTCATTATATTATACTAATTCATGCATCAGTTCCCAACACTACTTCAAAACATTCATATTTTAATTTCGAAGGTTTCAGAATTTAGAAACTAACACAGTTTCTTTTATGTTGTAACGCAAATGTTACGGAGAGATAAATGATCGCAGATAAGAATAGTTTTGAAAATATCTCCAGAAATATGGAGAATATGTATAACGGAAGATATGAAGATATCTTATAATATCTAAAAGATAAGATGATGATGAAGAATATTATCCGAAAAGGTTTAGAATATCGAGTAGGGTTCTTACTAACGGTTTTAGCAGGTACTGAATCGTTGAAATCCTTTGAAAGCAGATTCAGTTCTTGTGGTTCATCCACACCTTCCTTCATACTTTGCTCAATCCGTTTTCCAGTTCCAAACCTCCTCTTTTTCTGAGCTTTATCAACACATTATACTTTATCGTCAAATTTTGACTGCTAAATTCTTTTACAGTTTTTGCTGCTTCATCAGCATTTTAAGAACTACTTCATAGTCCAGGGTGTTTTTCAGAAACTTCACATTCAGAGTATGAATTTCTTAGGATAAACGTTGTAGATATAATTGGAGAAGTTCTACGAGATTTTCAAAGTATTAATTGCGAATTCCGCCGAGGAGATAACGAGCTGCTGGTATATCTGCTGATGATGTCGTGGGATATAAAAGGTTCTCTGGTAACGATGGCGGAAGAATGATGTATATATATCGAGGTTATAATAGGTGTAGTCTTACTGAGAAGTCGAAGTGGAGCTGTGACAAAATTAGCTTCTTGAAAAGGAATTGTAGGGTTGTTTTTTTGCTAATAAATGATAGAGGATTCAACACGGTAGGTGTTAAACTATGAATTTGGGTTCGGGAGTTCTTCAGGTACATAAATCTTTTCTTCCATAGATGAAATGCGATTGGTTCGTCTTTCCGATCGAGGTGTTTTCAAGAATCATGAAAAGATTTGAATGCGAATTGTAACCGTCAAGATACGAATGAGGTTTAAGATTAAATCAAGTGGCAAACTTGAAGAATTGTTTAGTTTCATATGTTATAATCAATATTTTAATTCATTTTAATTGTTCAAAGTTAGCAGTCCAATAGTCCGATAGTCCAATAGTTCAATGATTCATATATATAATATTTGATTTAAATAATACGTATCGTGACCCGTGCACCGGTCTCAGTATTGATCACAACTCAAAGTATATATATATTTTGGAATCCACCTCGACCCTGTATAGCCAACTATAGAGTGTCTATGGTCGTTCCGAAATATATATATAGATGGGTCAAGATGATAAGTCGAAACCTTGTATACGTGTCTCGTTATTTAAAGTGCGTAAATTAAATAAATATATATCATGACCCATTGCACAACGTGTTGTCTCAGAATTAATCCGACGTATTGTTGTACATGTGTCCCGACGGTATGTAAAGTGCATAAAAATAAATAACAGAAATTAAATGACGATAAATAAAATTGCGAGAATGTAAATTGCGATAATGTAAATTGCGATAAAATGTAATCAGTTAGCTGGGAACAGTTAGCTAGGAACAGTTAGCGTGGAATCTTAACAATATTTCAATTATTTAATCCATTTGTTTCTAACAAATTTTATTATATCCAATGTTTTCTTCATTATGCCACTTGTTGGATTCTGATAGGTCAAGATCCAAATATGAAATTTGAATGGAAATGGTTATTCTGTGGTGAACGGATACGTATATCGGTAGTTGTAAGTAGGATAGTGAATGACCGTTGAATTAGATTCGAAGAATGTACGGTGTAACTTATTAACGTGAAATCTAAATATTCTTCGAGTACTACCTACCCGTTAAAATATTTTTCATCATTAACAGTTTGTACGAAGGAAATTTTAATTACAATCTTTTTGAAAATATACTTGCATATATATTTTCGTCGGATGTAATCATGGATTTAATGAGTCAATAAAATATTAAACTCATTTGATTTATCGTTAGTAGTAGATTACATAATCTCTAAAACATTAGAAATTACATAATTGCAATGTCGAACGAAGATAAATGAGGTAGACCGATACATAAAACGAAGATAATCGATGTAGAACGATATGTAGAACGAAATCGTACTTGAAATACAGATGGTAATATTGAGGCGTGTGATGTTGACATCCGAGATACAGATTGTGATGTTGAGGTTTATGACGCGGTTGTGGTTGGGGGTGATAAGGGTACTGTCGGCGTTGATGATGGTGGTGCTGATTATGCTGCTAGTACTGCTGCTGCTGGTGGTTGCAACCTTCACACCATGTTCTCCAAAGCCGTCACGCGAGCGCGTAGTTCGTTAACTTCTGCTAGTACACCGGGATGATTGGCGGTTGAAGTGAGCGAATGAAAAAGATTCGAAATATGGAAAAGTATATAATCGTGACGAGATACTCTGGAAATGAGAGAGAAAATGGTTTCTCGAACAGGTTCGCCGGTAAGTGCTTCCGGTTCATCGCCAAGAGGGCAATTTCGTGGATGGAAGGGATCTTCGATGTGAAATGATTTTTAGATATCGAATGATATTCTAACTATATAGAATATCTATATATATATTCCTAAAGATTTCGTAGACTACGGAAGAATTTACGACATGTTTCAGGCAATTCTATGGTAATAGATACGCTAAGATATGAATTTTGTCTATACACTATCAATGCAGTAAATGCAGTAAGACGTGTCTAGACTTAAGGACGATGAGCAGGTAATTCCTAAGGATGATAAGCAGATGATTTCCGACTAGAATGATAAGCAAAACTTTTTGACAGGCAGACACGGTCGAAGTCCAGACTCATTAATGTATCCTAACAACTATTAGTCAGACACACTAATGCAAGACCTGATTCGCTAAGACCACCGCTCTGATACCAACTGAAACATCCGCGACTAATCCTCCCGGACAGAATCTTCAACAGTTGGTCCCATTGCGTTGATCGACTCCAAGTAATGTCCTTAAAATGATCAAATGCACAGCGGAAGACTTAGTTCGTACCTGAGAATAACATGCTTTAAAACGTCAACATAAAGTTGGTGAGATATAGGTTTGATGCTAGCAGCGTTATAACAATAGACCACAAGATTTCATATATAAACATTTAATAAAAATATTCTAAGTGGTTGAGCACTTGGTAACCATACTTAACATTTAATCACGTCGCATATTCCCTTTATTATGAAATCTTACTACACCGTACCAAGTGTAGTCACGAAACGAAGTACTGTGCAACCGTTGAATACTGGTCGTCCAGTCCGGTTGGGGTTGTCAGGCCCGATAGATCTATCAACAGGATTCGCGTTTACAATACCGCTGTAAATAATAGTTACCAAGCTACAGGGAAGTATGCCAGTGGTACAACTCAACGTAGAATATATTTTGATCACTTGTGTCCATATCGTAAATCATTTATAAAAACAGCGCATGTATTCTCATCCAAAAATATTTAAAGTTCAAAAGGGGACTATATACTCACCTAATGTATTTTGTAGTAAAAATACATTTAACATCATTGAACAAATGTAGGGTTGGCCTCGGATTCACGAACCTATATCATTTGTATATTTATTAATATACATAGTTGTAATTGAACAATTTATATATTATTAATGGTGATGTAATTGTTATATTTGATGATTTATAAGTTTTATCAATTATTTATATATTTTTATTTTATATAATATAGAACTTAAATTAAGTATATTTTTATATCTATGACCTTTACTTTAAAAAAATTTTAATCTTGAAAATTTTACTTTTGTAATTTATATTATGTCAATAATAATGATATAGATAATACTTGATAATAATAATAGTTTTAATAATGACCAATATAATATTTTTTTTTTATATAAATGATACTAAAAATAATACTAATAATGATGATAATTAAAAAAAAAATGATAATAATTAATAATTAAAAAAATGTTAATACTCGTCATAATATAAAAAAAAATAATAATAATGTTAATGATAGTAATAATTTTAATTAAAAAGTTAATCTTAATGTTAATAATAATAATAACAATAATAATAATAATAATAACTTTGATAGTAGAACTACCTTTAAAACTAGTTTGTAAAAAGAAATGCCTGAAACGGGGTTCGAACCCATGACCTCTTGGTCACTTGCTAACAACCCTAACCATCGATCCATAACAGCTTTTTCTGATTTTTATTCGTTTCATAATTTATTAAACTGATTCACTGCCTCAATCCAATTCCTAGTTTTTGTGATCTGCAGCCCAATTAGAAATACAAGTCCATGGTCCAACATAATTATAAGTTGGATCTCGGCCCTTCACCTATTACTTGGCCCACGTTTTATTTTATAACCCGATTAACAAGCCTTGTCCACTCCATGATTATACTCAGTTAAAGGAACACGTAAAACAGCAAGAGCAAATAAAAAAAATATAAAACATGGTTTGGTGGAAAGTGGGGTTCGACTGTATACAAGAATAATAACAAAGAGTTTTCATCTTTACCACCCATCTTCTTCATAATACCATCTCTCATCCGTCACCATTGCATCATCATTAACTCATCGATTTCATCTTATTTATTCAACAGAAATCGTAAAAGTTACAGTAATTGCGTAGCAGTAGTGATTCAATGGGTATCGATCTTAGAAGAGAAACATAAAATAATGGTGATGATGTCGGAACAGTAGCCGTAGCTAATGATGTTCGATAAAGGTTGTTGTGATAAGCATGTAATAGTAATATATGGATGTTTTGTATTGATCTTGGTTCCAAACAGAGACTGTCATCGTGGTTTAGGGTTTTGGCGTTAATCGAATAGTTGTAACAGTAAATGGGTTTGTGTTGATCAAAGGTGTTTGTGGTTAAATGGGTGGTTCGATGTATTGATAGGTGTGGGTTCTAACCGAAACAATAGAACGCGATATGGGATTCTTAGTTTTTGGGTTTGGCTCGTTAAACAAAGTACAACAGAATTAGAAACTAAAGAAATCGATGGTGGTTGAGATGGTTGTACATGGTGATCGTGATGGGTTTAATTTTTGGTCACGTTAACAATAAGGAGCAGTAGCAAAACAGATTAATGGTGGTGGTCATCGTTATTTGAAACAAAAGAGGAAAAAGAAAAGGTGAGGTTGTAGTGGTGATACTTTGTATTCCGAACCGTAACTGGGTTTTGATGGTTTTTAATTGTGATTCATATCCAGTTGGTGTATAAGCTTCGTAGCAATAGCAGCCATCGGATGAACAGCTGTAACAGTGTACTTATTCGATGGATTGTGGTGTTGGTTGTCGAGAAGAAAATTGAAATGGCATTTATCAAAGGTTGCAGGTTATTGTTACGTTTTGTGGATGAAGAAAAATGAGGATGGTTTCAAGGTGAAAAAGGGTGGTGGTTGAACCGTGGTTTCATGATAGTGTGGTTTTTGAAGTGGGTGTCGATGGTAGATGGTTGTAGCAGGATAGCGATTTTGAGTTTATAATCTTGTTCGACATCACGTTGGTGGGGTGTGTCTTGGTAACAAAAACAATTAACAAGAGTATTATGAGGAAGATGAAAGGTGATAATTTCATGGATGTTGTGAGTGGAGAATTTGCAAGAATTGTTTTACGGAATAATCAGATCTTATATAATACAAGTGGTATCGACATGAACCAGAAAAAAACAAAATACAGAGAAGAAAAAAAATGGAAATCGAATATAATGTTAACAAGAATCATACTAGTGGCAAGGACACGTAATAGGTAGGAACAAAATTTAGATAGAGATTGATGGATACTGGTAACTGTTTGTACCATTTTCCATTTTTATATATAATTTATATATTTAATCTTAATATTTATTAACACATTAGTAATAATAATAATTATATTAATAATAATTATGAATAATAATAATACTAATAATCATAAAAATAATAATAGTCATATTATTAATGTTAGTAATAAAATGTATTATTTTCTAAAAAATACAACATTATTTGATAATAATAATAATAATATCTAATCATAATATTAATATTAATTATAATTATTATTTTACTTTTAATTATAATAACAATAGTAATGACATTAACAATAATGATAGTAATTATATATCAAATTTATTAATTTTCCATATTTAATAATACTGCTATTAATACTAATATTAATATTAATATTATTACTAATATTAATATTAATAAAGAAAATAAAAAATATAACATTTATATTTTTATTTACACACAATGGTTCGTGAATCGTAGAATGGTCAAGGGTAACTAATTATCCAGATATAGATTTCAGATTTTCTAGACTCAACATTAGGGTTTTTGCTTATCGTGTCGGAAACATATAGAGATTAGGGTTTAAATTTGGTCGGAAATTTCCGGGTCGTTACAATTCAACTTTATCAAGTGGGGTTTTGAATGAATCACAACTTCCTCTTTTTGTCTTCCACTTGATCGATCATGAATTTGGCATTTGTCCCACTTGAGTAGTTAAATAATCCGCATGTATTAGGATCCTAATATCAAATTGTAAAAAAAAAGGGTTTTCAAATGGTGATGAAAGAGGCGGGTTTGTGATGGTGGTCCTTAGTTGTAGCTCACGGTGGAAAGGTGTTGCTCAGACAAAAGCAGAAAAAAAATAGTTGATGTTGGATGGTGGTGTACGATGGTAGTAATCATAGGTGATGTTGGATGTTCACTAGAGAGACAGAAAATATGGAAGGGTGATTGTTTATAGGCGGTAATGAAAGTGAAGGGTGTCGTGAAGGTGATCAAATGAGTTATTTTAAGATAGGTTCGGTTCCGGGTCTTGCTCAAATGCAAGCAAAGCATTCAGAGAAAAATGAATGTCTTAAGTGATGTATGTTTTTAAGATTCAACATAGGTGGTACATATTAAGTCAAAAGAGAAATTAAAAACATATGAATGAGGAGAATCTAGCTGTCATTTTGTAATTATGTAATGGTGCAGAGAACCAAGCAATCAAACATATACATTAAATAATATCATAATATAACTAATCCGTAAGAAAAGAAAGATACAGAAATCGAATAATAATAATAAAATAATAATTATAATAATAATAATTTACAAATCTTTAATCACATGTAGAATAGGATGAACTTTAAAAACAGTAAGTCATAGGTTAAATTGAAATCTTATGCCGACAGTTTTCACGGAGTGATATATCGGGCTCCGTTGATTAATTAGTGGCGGATAAAAGTATTCAGAAAAATCTCAAATTTTTATAGTAATTATGTTTAATTATTTTAGTCATTAGTGTAAAAGAATATAGTCATTAACTGTTTAAATTTATTAATTAAAAATTAAGTTAACTGTCCGCGCTCGATCATGGGTAAAATATAAAAAGTGTTAAAATTTAACAAATAACTTCTAATTATACTATTATTAAGCCTATAATTTATAAAACTCATTTTCGGATCACCGTTTATTTTAAAATCGTATAAGTTTGAATTTAACTTGTTTAATATCAATCGGAACATCAAACGAGTAATTACAATCATTAATTATTTATTTTTAATATACTTTATATATATATATATATATGTATTTATTTTAGTAAAAATATTATATTTTATTTTTATTTTACATAGTTAACTAAAGCATATTGTATTTTAAATTTAGACTTCAAATATATATATATATATATATATATATATATATATATATATATATATATATATATATATATATATATATATATATATTGAAATATATATTTATCTATTTACAAATAGTTGTTCGTGAATCGTCGAAAACAGTCGAAGGTCAATTGAATATATGAAACAGTTCAAAATTTTTGAGACTCAACATTACAGACTTTGCTTATCGTGTCGAAATCAAATAAATATTAAGTTTAAATTTGGTCAAAAATTTCCGGGTCATCACAAGTGGGGCGCCGTCCAAACTTATGGGACGTCGTCCAATTGTGAAGAGCTGGATGTCGTCTAGTATTTTGGACGCCGTCCAGATGTACTGACAGCCAGCTATTGGATTTTAGAGATTTTAAAGGGGTAAATTGGTAATTTCAAATGGAGGACGACTTTAAGGCCCCAAAGATCAGTTGGTGGGTGCCTTTACTCCATTTCCATTTCCTTCTACCTTATCCTTTTCCACTTAAATTCTAGAGAGAGAGGAAGCTTTAGTGTGAGAAAGCTCAATCCAAAGAGGAAGTAGCTAGATTCGGGTTTAAGCTCGAGTTGTAAAGTTGTTCATCTACTTCCTAGCTACGTTTTGATTATGGTGGTAAGTCTCAACCTTGATTTCCTTACTTTAATTGTTTAAGGGTTAGGGTTTGGGGTTAGTGATGAACTTAAAAACCTATTTGTTGGTGATTTGGGGGGTTTTTGGGTAAGATTGGGTCATAAGGACTTAAAGATGACTGACCTAGAGTTTTGAAATGAAAAATGTGTTTAAGAGTCTTAATTGGTTGGTTAATTACTAGCACATCTAGAGATTTAATAAATAGGTGTTATTTGGGTATGTTGGTGACCCAAATGGGTGTGTTAACCTTGAAATGGGTCAAATGAGCCTTTGATGACCTAAGTTGTTTAATGAGTGTGAAAATGCGATAACCTTGTGTTAATAAGTGAATTAAGACCAAAATTTGGCTAGTGTTAAGGTTTGGCGGAGATGACCTAATGATTAGGGTTAAGGGTGCAAATGGATCGAAATTTCACTATGGGTTAATATGACACTAGAATGGTGAGTAAGTTGATTGACCAACTCGATTGTATGATTAATTATATGCATGATGTAATAGGTACATCACGTTGAAAGTTGTGAGCTTGATTAACTCACCAAAGGCGTTAAGGTGAGTGGAATAATTATACATGTGTGTATGCAATGTATTTTCTTGTGCGAAATGCGATGTGGGTTTTAAGTTCGGGTATGCGATACCACAACGTGTTGGCATGGGATAAGGGTTTAAAGTTCGGGCGTTCGATACCTCATCTTCATGTATGGCATGTGATATGGGTTAAATTTCTGGCGTTCGATACCATATCATATGTATGTGTGCGAGCGTGAATGTGGGTTTAAAGTTTGGGCGTCAATACCACATTTCACGTGACGGGTGGGTTTAAAGTTAGGGCGCCGATACCATCCAAGGGACTAGTGATGCATACTAGTGGCATCTGTGTGGCTAACGGTTCATTCGCGAGAATCGTTCCCTTTGTATTTTTGGCTAACCATGGTTATATGTTGTAGTGTAGCATATTATATTGTTCGTGTTATATGCTATTGTTGTGCTAGCTTGTGTTATAGGAGATTTAGCATTTTACTTGCGATGGTATGCTAAATAGTTTGCTAGCGTGTATGCGGTAATTGTGTAAGTGATTGCAAGTAAGTAGGTTATATATGTATATGTATAATTATTGCATTCACTAAGCATTGCTTACCCTCTCGTTATTTACCTTTTTAGGTTCGGGCTTGGATAAAGGCAAGGGTATTGGATTGGATTAGTGGCCTCCCGCTTTGTTTTGATAGGGGACGCTTTTGGGAAAGGATAGTTTTTGAAGTTTGACCAAGATGTGGGTAGTTTAACCCCAAACACCATGCTCTAGGTGTTGTTTGGAATTTAAACTCTTATGGTCGAAACTTGTATTTTTGAACGAAATTCGTAAACGGCCGATGTGGGTCCGATGATGTAAAACTCGGTTTTATTGTGAAAACTTCTTAGTTTTACCTATTATGAAGCATTGCGATAATTGGTATCGTGAAAAAGTGTCGGGAAGCGGGTTTTCCGCTCGCGTGAAATTGGAAAACAGATCAGTAAGTTTCAGTTCATTTGGACGCCGTCCTGGCCTTCATTACTGGACACCGTCCAGATACAATGATTCAGAAAAAAAAAATTAGGTGTTTTTTTAGTATAACGAAGTCGGGTCGTTACACATACATATGAACAAACATATGATCACGTGTATATAACTACATCATGCACTATAACACGAGACTCAAATATACAATTCTTCGAAAGCACATATGCATAAAATCCTATTTAGACACATGCAGAATGAGATCAACATCAAATTAAACATAAATTATAAAAATATTAAAATTCAGAACAAGCCGTGCAACGCACGGGCATTGCCTACTAGTTTATTTATAATATGTAGTAATCGGTATAAAATTAGACGATTCATATTATGATCAATATTTCCATACAGTATTATTTACATTTACATAAATAAATAAACAAAAAAGCACAACTACTTTTACATACAAGGTTATTATTATGACATGTATTATACATATCACCCACTTGTATCTAATCCATCGGTTTCGTAATTTACGTTCATCAATATCATGTTTTCATTCTCTGCTCCGTTGTTCGTATCGACGAATTCAATATATATATATATATATATATATATATATATATATATATATATATACCTCTCTCCAATTTTTCATTTATCTCGTTCTGAATCATCTCAATCTCAATCCTTCATAATATATATAAAAAATAGCAATTTAGTGCGGCCGAAGTTCATGCCGTCGGAGGTGGTATCGCCGTCGGAGGTGGTGCCGCCGTTTTAGTTGGGTATGTTGTGAGAACGATTGGAAGAGAAGAGGATAAGGTTGGAAGAGAAATGTGGAATAGATGAAAATGCTTAAAAAATTAGAAGCTGTATATTAAATGTAACAGACTGAAATCCGGGCTAGTTGTAAGTGGACTATTTTGTCCTTAGAGTTTTATTACGTATTTTATATGTTTTTATTTTAATTATGAGAATAGTGTTATTTTATTATTTGGTTAAGACCAGTTTGTGACAAGGGTCACAGATGAGGTTTGTTTATTTAATTTGGACTCCGTTAGGGTCGCCTAACGAGGCACGTAAGATTTCAGATAACTGATAAATACCCGTGTGAGATGGGGTATGGGATTTTAACCCCAAATAAGTGTATTGTGCTGCCTTTTCTTCCCTTATCTCTCCATCTCTCTAGAAATTTCCCAAAACACACCCGTACTCACTTCATCTTCACCATCAAACCCTAGATTGCTAATTAGTGTTCTAGAGCTCAAATCTTGTGTATCATCTTGTTCCTTACAGTTTACTGAGTCTTTTGAGGTAAGAATTGAAGTCTTTCAAGCTCTAATCTTTGTGAAAATGGAGTTTTTGTGTTTCAATCCGAATTGTACGTGAAAGAGATAGTTAGTCGACATGGTGTACCATTATCGATTGTTTCAGACAGGGATTCTAGATTTGTGTCGAATTTCTGGAATAGTCTTCAACAAAATCTGGGTACACGTGTGAATTTAAGTACATCTTATCATCCTCAGACAGACGGTCAAAGTGAAAGAATGATACAAACTTTGGAGGATACGTTAAGGGCTTGTGTGTTGGAATACGGTGGTTCGTGGGATACACATTTGTCGTTGGTCGAATTCGCGTATGATAATTCATATCATTCAAGTATAGGGATGCCGCCCTATGAAATGTTGTACGGTCGTCGTTGCAGAACTCCGACTTGTTGGTTAGAAGCCGGGAGAAACAGTTTGCTCGTCCCGAAATTGTTCAAATGACAGCCAAAAAAGTTGCAATTGGGCGAGAAAAGTTGAAAGCTGCTAGAGACAGGCAGAAAATGTATGTTGATCCGCGTAGACGTCCGGTAACCTTTAGTGTGGGTGAACGAGTGTATCTGAAAGTTTCACTGTGGAAAGGGGTTATCAGATTCCGTAATCGTGGTAAATTAGCACCGAGATATATTGGTCCGTTTCCGATCAGTGAAGTGTTGAATGATCAGACTGTGGTGTTAGATCTTCCTCCAAAGTTAGCCGGTATTCATAATACATTCAATGTATGTTATCTTCGTAAGTGTAAAGTTGAAGATGAAATGCAACTTCTTCCTTTAAAAGATTTAAAGGTTGATTTGAGTAAGAAGTTGGTGGAAGAGCCGATTTGTATAGTTGATCGTAAGATAACTAAGTTGAGAAAGAAACAGATTCCGATGGTGTTGATTGAGTGGAAACATAGTTTGGGATCGAATCTTACGTGGGAGACAGAAGAGTTGATGAAGACTCATTACCCTTAATTGTTTGACCAAGACCAGATTCCGAGGACGGAATCTCTTTAAGGGGGTGGATTTGTAACAGACTGAAACCCGGGCTAGTTGTAAGTAGACTCTTTTGTCCTTAGGGTTTTATTATGTGTTTTATATGCTTTTATATTAATTATGTGAATAGTGTTATTTTATTATTTGGTTAAGACCAGTTTGTGACAAGGGTCACAGAACAGGTTTGTTTATTTAATTTGGACTCCATTAGGGTTGCCTAACGAGGCACGTAAGATTTCAGATAACTGATAAATACCCGTGTGAGATGGGGTATGGGATTTTAACCCCAAATAAGTTTATTGTGCTGCCTTTTCTTCCCTTATCTCTCCATCTCTCTAGAAATTTCCCAAAACACACCCGTACTCACTTCATCTTCACCATCAAACCCTAGATTGCTAATTAGTGTTCTAGAGCTCAAATCTTGTGTATCATCTTGTTCCTTACTGTTTACTGAGTCTTTTGAGGTAAGAATCGAAGTGTTTCAAGCTCTAATCTTTGTGAAAATGGAGTTTTTGTGTTAATTTTACTAAAAGTTCAATTTGGGTCAAAATGATTGATTTTCATGTTGTTTGTGTCAAAATCTTGTGGGTTTGTGTTTATTGATGTTTAGTGTACTTGATTTGGTCTGTTTTGAGGTAAGAAACGAGCTCTAAAGCAAGAAATGGCGAATTTTGGGTTAAACCGGTAGTTGTGTTCATCTTCTTCATCAGAAGAACACACTCGGCCGAGTGTCTCCTGACACTCGATCGACTGTGTAGACGATCGACCGGTTGAGTGACACACTCGACCAAGTGTGTATGAATTCTGACAAGATGATTTGACTTAGTCAGTCAACCGAGTGAGTAGACACTCGACCTAGTGTGTGGACACAGTCGGTCGACTGTGTGAGATAGTCGACCGTGTGTCTTTGAGGGAAGAATATTTTAAGAAGTGTTGAATTATATCAGTTATGCTTCCCACATGTTTTTATCATTTTTAGGATGTAAATTTTGTAAATGCATAAGTGTTAAGCATGAATTTTTAGCGAACGCTTTTTTTACTAATTTTCTGAAATGTGTTGTCAGTGTGTCTAATTTTGGTTGGAACACTATTCTAACTTGGTTTTTGTTGTTCTCAGGAGATAAGAACAAGGAAGAAGCTCAGAATTAATAACTGAGCAGTTGCTGATAATTGTTGAGTGGGTCTATCTCCGGATAGAGTTTAAGTAGCATATCATGCTACTGTGATTGACTTTTTTACCATGCATAGTGTAGGGATTGCCATGTTAGAATAATATAGTATGCCTGATGTTGTGTGTAAATTATGTGTACACTGTGTGAATTGCACCAGTCGGGCCTAGGAAGACTGGGGACTCGAGACCGTGCCTAGGAGATGTTAGAGTTCGTATGAGGTCAACCGTGCCTAGGGGAGGTTGGGTCCATAGGCTACTGATTGTGTAGTATAGTGTGAACGATGCATCCCCTGCATCTGGATAACTATACTGTGAATTGAGTAACAGGGACTATCAGTAGACTCAAGCCCGATCAGCTGAGAGTCTTGTGCTCGTACAAGCCGCCGATCCTCGTATTGTCTTATTGTATGCTAGTTGGTAGTTAGCATGTGTTGTTGTTAGTATATAGCTTGTATGTGGCTTAAGCTATATGTGACGATCGCTCCAAATCCATATGGACGAACACGTCATTCATCGATTTCATTGCGAGGTATTTGACCTCTATATGATACGTTTTGTAAACATTGCATTCTTTTGAAAAGGCATACCATAAATGAATATTTAAATCAAAGGTTTTCGACATCTGATGATTTCTACATATAGACAATCACTGTAAATAATAGTTTACAATAGTACTTCCGTTGACAATGCAGTCAAAATAAGATACATGGTGATGATTTGGTGAATGCAACGTTTCCTTGAAAAATATGCCATGTACGACTCCATGCACATAGCTTGTCTAACATATAAGCAAACAGCGGAAGACTTCTAGGAAACCTGAGAATAAACATGCTAACAAGTGTCAACACAAAGGTTGGTGAGTTCATAGTTTTAGTGTTTCGCATAATCTGTATATAAAAGTGGATCACAAGATTTCAGTTGTTTCATCCAGAAACATTTATCAAAAATTTGTCAATAGATTCTACGTAACAGAGCACCCTGGTAACTAAGCTTTAACATTATAATGATAAATACCCCATTCGTTTTAATACACGCAAACCAACGTGTCCTAAACTCAAATAACACACATCCGTTAAAAGGCTAGCGCTCTAGCTCGGACGGGGATGTCAAGCCCTATGGATCCATATACTGTTATTCGCGCCCACCAGTCCATATCCTATGTACTGGCAGCTACTAGTTACCAAAGCTAAGGGATTTTCGGTTTAAACTCAGTGTAGAATTAAGTATGTACTTGTATCCATTGCGTTTAAAATAAATTGCATGTATTCTCAGCCCAAAAATATATTGCAAAAGCAATTAAAAAGGGAGCAATGAAACTCACGCATATAAATATTGTAAATCAGTTAATAAAGCATTTGCATGTATTCTCAGCCCAAAAATGTAATGGGTAAAAGGGATCATATGAAACTCACTCAAATCAGTTTTAGTTTTTGTATTCATTTTATAAAACAGCGCATGTATTCTCAGCCCAAAAATATGTATAAAAAGGGATCAATGAACTCACCTTAGCAGCATATATAGTCGTTCACCAAAATGTGACCGAAACTCGGATTACCAAATAACCGTAGATCTCAACGTATCAGTATTGAGATTCAATATTGTAGGAAAGTATGTAGACGTAACGGAGATGATAAACACTAGGTTTGATTCACAAATATACCCCCGAACATTACCCATAACCTCCTTGGCAATAACCCAGAATTTCCTTAGCTTTATCCCGCTCGAAAACTCATTTTGAAAGTGACATGCTCATAACCTCGTCGTAGTATTTTATGTATAATACTACTAATAATAATAAGATTAATAATATTATTAATCTTAATAATAATAATAATAATAATAATAATAATAATAATAATAATAATAATAATAATAATAATAATAATAATAATAATAAATATAAATATAACTAATAATACGGAGGAAGAATGAAGAATGAATAAAAAAAAATTAGAGAAACGCTCGAATTTATAGATGTGGCCTGTCCCCCATAGCCATGCGATCGCATGACTTTGATGGGTTATTCCCATGCGATCGCATGGGACCAATTTCCAGCTCACATATGTTTTGTGCACTAGTTCGTCGACATATTATTATATTAATATAATATATTTAATTTATATAATTAATTATATATTATATTAAATTCACGTGCACAGTTGATTTGTAAATTTTGTTCCGATAAGTCGTACGTCTTCACGCGACTTATGTCCCGGTTCCGATTTTTCGAGTGTCCCTTCATACGCTGAGAAAACTTGTAATTTACATTTTGGGACACGTACCTTTGTCAAAATATAGCCTTAAATTATCCCTAAATTATATCACTCAAAGTATATCTTAAACTTTCGAGTGTTTTGGTCATTCACTTCTATAAATTATCGCCTCGTTATATATACATATACATGTATACATTTTCATTTTAAATAGTGTTTTACTGTAGCAAGTTACTGTAGCAATTCACTGTAGCAATTTACTGTAGCAATTCATTTTCAATTTTCAATTTTTACTGTAGCAATTTTTACTGTAGCAAATAGTATTTTTGAAAACACTGTAGCATTTTGGGTACTGTAGCAATTTGAAAATACTGCAGCAAATTAGTGTTTTACTGGTTCATCTTAAACGCTTTAGTTAACTTATCTAAATATCAATCGAATCAATAAATGAATGTTACTATTGTTTACTAAATAACTTGAAATTATATATATGTATATATCTTTTTAATATACATAAATCAGTTTTTAAATACACATTGAAAGTTATTTATAAATAAATTTTAATAATAAATATTTCAACTTATCATATATATTCAAATAGATATTTAAACCAATAAGTTTAATGTACGGTATCAAATAATTAATACATTGTTACATTTTCAAGTTATTGTATATATGTATCTATTTACATATAATTGTTCGCGAATCGTCGAAAACAACCGAAGGGTATTTAAATATATAAAAGTAGTTCAAAAATTTTGAGATTCAGTTTTACAGACTTTGCTTATCGTATCGGAAATGTTAATCATACAAAGATTAAGTTTAAATTTGGTCAGAAATTTCCGGGTCATCACACTATATCTGTTAGATAGATTCCATTCACTTAGTAGTGCGCTAATCCCTCACATATTTTCCCCTTGCAGGTTTAGGTACTGCTAGTCGGGATAGGTGTTGATGCAGAAGACATGTTTGATAACTCGACTCTGATGTGGACTTTTGTTTGAATCATGTTTTGTAATAACGTAACACCGTTGGGTAAACTTAAACTTAATTACTCAGATTAATGTAATGATGTGACTTATAGTGTGTTTGTTAATAAAGTCTTCCGCTGTGTATAAAAAAAATGGCCGGTGTTACAAGTTGGTATCAGAGCATGGTTTGGCAGCAAGTACGTGCGCGTATTTTGTTCTCAAACCCTGAGGCAAGTCAAACATGTCTGTGGGAGTGGGGGCTAAGTGAAAATAGGATATATGTGTGTTAGTTGTAATTGAACTAACTGATATCCACTAAGCTTTTATGTGAGCTGTTTTGTAGCACAGGTATGGCTGATAGAAATGCAACTGGCCCATCCAACCCCGAAACATTCAGAGCACCAGAAGAGGGTGTTGAGTCTGATGATGATCAGAATAGTTACATCCTTCAGTTAGAAAGCAAGCTAAAAGAAGCTGAAGACAAAATTAATGAGCTTGAATTGGCAAGGAAGTCTGGAAATGATGATACACCACCTGGATTCCCAACCGCGCAATCCCAAACGATACCTAATGTGCACCAGAACCAGTTTCAGAATCAAATACCTAACCAATACTATATGCCACCGCAAAACACTTTTACTTACCAAAATCCCATGATGATGAACTCATACCAAATGCAAATGTTTCAACAACATTACATGCAACCACCTAAAAGGTATACTTATAAGAACTTCCGTGATTGCAAACCCTCCGAGTTTTCTGGAAGTACTGATTCGACTGTAACTCTCAATTGGTTGTGAGAAATTGAAAGGGTTTGAAGCATGTCAGTGTGAACCCGAGCTGAAAGTAACATATGCTAGTCGACTGTTGAAAGGTAGGGCTATGATTTGGTGGGATTCTTTGAATTCCAGTATACCGAAAGAGCAGGTGAGTATGATCACATGGGAGCAGTTTCATGGAAAGGTGTGTGAATAGTATTGTAATCCGTTTGATATGAACCGAATCAAGACTGAATTTCTTGAAATGAAGATGACACCTCAAATGACGATCGATGAGGTAGTAGAGAAGTTTATGGATAAACTGAGGTTTGTACAACACTGGGTTCCAGATGAAGCGTCTCGTATCCAGCATTTTGTTAATATCATTCTGCCAGAGTACCGAACTTTTGTTAGAATAGCTACGTCATTGTATCAAGTTGTTGTGATGGCTAAGATGGTAGAAAGTGATGTTCAGGCCGCCAGAAACAGAATGTTTGGTAATGTGCTACAACAAGGTGGGCAAGTATCTGGTCAATCAGGATCTAAATCTAAGAAGTCTAGTGGGTTTAAATCGAAGGGTAAAACTGGTAGTACTGGGTCGGGATCAGGTAAAGGGAATTGGTGTCACACGTGTCGATCTTCTCACAGTGGTCAGTGTTCTGAGGCTACAAGAAGATTCTTAAAGTGTGGTGTTGTTGGACATGAGTCTTCAGCATGCCCGTATCTGAATAGTGTGTGTTGGAGTTGTCACAAACCAGGGCATCGTGTAGTTAGTTGTCCGTCGAAAAGTGGTAGTTTCGGGGTAGGGTCAGGGGCGCGTTTGGCATCAGCCAGAGGGTCAACTGCCTCGAGTGGGCAGAAGAGGAAGAACCCTCCGACAGCAGAGGCTAGAGCTTTTCATATGTCCGTTGAGAATGCTGTGGCAACCGACGAAGTGATCACAGGTATGTTTCTAATCAACTCAATACCTGCTCGCGTATTATTTGATTGTGGTGCCAATAGGTGTTTTATGTCCCTAAATTTCTGTGCTAAGTTGAATTTACCAGCTACTGTGTTACCCAAGCCGGTTAATGTAGAAGTAGTCGATGGTAAGACCACACCCGTCACAACATATGTGTCTAGAGTTTGTATAGAGATCGAAGGGAAGTCTTTCTTGGTGACTTGTTTAGTGTTACCTATTCCTAGCTTTGATGTAGTATTAGGAATGGATTGGCTGAGCTTGCTTAGGGCTAATATTAAGTGTGATAGGAAAATGATTACCTTTCACTCGACCGATGGAACCCGTGTTGTGGCCCGATGTAACGACCCTACTTTTCCGTTATCTTTTACCGTTAATTATTTAATGACCGTTAACTGTTATTCGTGCCACCTCATTTCTATGACCTATATTATTATTTTAGTAATAATATATTAATTTTTATGTGCTAAATGAATATTTGTAATCATATTTTAAATCGTACGTTTCTACGCGTCGCGGATTTCTATCAGGCGAATCTTTTTGGTTTTCAAACCAACGGTCAAACTTTTGGGATTTTTAAGTCCTAATTATTTTAAAATATGATATTTTAATGTCATATATTTATATATAGTGTTTATATATATTTTTCGTCGCGTAGTTAATATCTCTCCGATTATTTAATCGCGTAATCGTGTTTTCGCGTTTCGGGTTTCGATCGGGAGTTCGGGCAAAAAGCGATCCATCGTTTTATGAACTTGTCCCACTAAGGGGCCCACCCCTCACCATATTCGGCCGAACACCCCATGAAGGGGGTGTTTAGCCCTTTTTCCCTCATTTTACATTTTATTTGTAAAATTCATTCTTTTCTCATTTAACCTACAAGTATTTTTGGCTCCCTCTCCTCCCTTTCTATATTTTTTGGCCGACCACACAAGCATCATCATCATCAATTTTTAATCATCAAAGGCTTGTATTACTTGATCGTTTGCATAATCGGATTCTACACGTTCTCCTCTACACGTTTATATCCTTCGATTCTTGATTAGGGTATAAATCCTAACCCTAGCTTTTCATTTTTTCATATATTTTTCTGTTTTTACATGATATTTTGATAGTATGACGCTTATATGTTATTGTATTGTTGATTGTATGCTTAGAAATGCTCGTTACTTCATGTTTTCGGTTTAATTAATTTAGGACAGCAGCTTGTTTGATCTTTTCTGTAAACTTAACTTTTATAAAAGTGAAATTAATGTGTTTATATGAGTTTCTCTCATCAAGACATTAATTTTAGACTCCGGATTCATGTCATTTCGATTCCCGGAGCTCTAGATATGCTTAAAATGGTGTTTTGTTGAGATTAAAATGTGAAAACGAATTGAATCAGTTATGGTCCGACTTTGTGATCATTTTTGGAGTCTTTAGGGTGTACTAATGTGTTAGGATTGATGATGGGATGAACTTTCATGTTCGGGTCATCGAAATCCGAGCCACGGATCACCTGGTATGACTAGAACATGTTTTTGAACGGATTAAAGCTACAAGTTGTTTCATGGTTGTAAGTCACGACTTGTTTGCTGTTCTTGGGGTGTTCTTGAGCACACTAATATGTCAAGTGGGTTGGTTAGGCGAAGATATATATAAGACTCGCCGAAAACTGATTCCAGGGGCTCAAGTTATGACCTGATGAACTTTTAATTAAAACTTATGGTTATTAATTATGACTTATGATATAAATAATGAATTTCATTATTAATAAATTAATTATGATATAAAAATTAATTATTTAATTTAAGACTTATCATATATATATTTATTATATCATTTATTAATTACTTATGATTTAATTAAACTTATGATTAATAATACTTTTATTATTAATGAAAAATACTTATGATAAGTATTAAACTTTTATTATGAAATTATTATAATAAGACTTATAATAAGTATTAATTAATTATTTAATTATTATAAGGCTTAGTTATTATTTAATCATAATTTAATTGTTAAATACTTATGATTTAATAATTATAATTAGAAACTTATATGATTAATAATTCATTATTAATTAATAATACTTATGATATGATTAAAATTTATTATTAATTAATAATACTTATATTATGATTAATATTTAATTAATTAACTAAATACTTATGTTATATTAATTATATCATTTAAACTTATGTTAACTTTAATAATTCAATTTAATTTAATTAAACTTATGTTATGACATAATTATACATATATGACTTTAATTAACGTTATAACCTATATTATTATTATAACTTATACTTTTAAAATTAACGTTGACAATGTTTGACCAAGGTTGACTTTTGAGTTGACTTTCAGTTGACTTTGACTTTCAGTTGACTTTTATTGACTTTCTAATTAAGAAAACTTTCCTAACTTATAAACTTTCCAAAAATAGCAACTTACTAAATATGGAAACTTTCTAAATTTGGAAACTTTCCAAAAATAGAAACTTTCCAAAAATAGAAACTTTCCTAAAATAGAAACTTTCCAAAAATAGAAACTTTCCTAAAATAGAAACTTTCCAAAAATGGAAACCTGCTAAAAATAGAAACTTTCTAAAAATAGAAAGTGTGTGTCCGTACGATGTTCCGATCAAACCAATGCATGTTGAGTGTTGTTCTATGTCTACTTGCAACATGTACAATAGCTATCATACTAAGACATGACCTAAGTTAGTTATTTATATCGACCTGCTTTATTTATAGGTCGGCGTTGTGATCATTCCTGATCACTTTACTTTATTTTCTGTTCGCATATTTGTGTGCGTTTTTACATACTTTTCTAAGTATATTTTTGGGATGTGATTACATGCATTTTATTTCACGTTTAGACACAAGTGACAATTAAATTTAAATTATTCGTTATGAGTTGAACAAAAATATTCCATAGTCTTGTAACTATAATCACTGGTTTCTACTGGTGAACGCAAATCCTACGGATAGATCTATCGGGTTTGACAACCCCATTTCGAGCTAGTCGCGCTAGCAATTTATAATCGGAATGTTTAGTACTTCGTATTTTGTTGTAGATACACTTGTTCAGTGTATATTATTTATTATGTTTGGCAAGGGTAAATAAAGTGTTAAGTGGTTACCAGGTGGCTCATTGATAATGGAATAATGTTTTAATGTTTTCTAACATTCTAAATCTTGTGGTCTAAAGTTTATTCAATTATTTAAACCTATAATTCACTCAACATTTTTGTTGACAGTTTACTCGCATGTTTTCACAGGTACTTGAGTTTGTTTGATGCTTCCGCCGTGTTAGAAGAGTCTGCATGTATTTGGGCAGATTTTATTAAACAAATATAAAACTTTGAACTTGCATTCTATTTTGGAATAATTTAAACTTGTGGGTTCTGTTGACAATATTTTATGTCAACTTTGGTATTTAATATGCTGGGTTACTTAAACTACATATTTTTGGGTATATTTCCTTTTTAGAAAACTTTTGAAATAAAAGAATGCAATGTCGTTTATTAAATTCATTTAAGTTCGATCAAGCTGTGGGGCTAAGTGACGGAGCCGTTAAGTGTTTTGACGGGGCCATCACAGTTGGTATTCGAGCTCTGGTTGTAGGGAACTAGGCGGTCTTAATGTGGTCAACCCGTGGTTTTTAGGGTGCATTAGAGTCTAGTCTACAGCCCGACCTATCTTGTTATAGCATTATTATGCATTTCTTTTCGTACGAGGAATAATTATAAGTTATTACTTATGTTATTTCTATGTTGTATGTTGTTTGTGGTTTTACTGTTTGCAGATGTCGACTTCGAGCAACAATTCCATTCCTGCTCCTGCTCCTTCGTCCGCTGCTAGACGCTGTGCTAATCAGCCTTTGATCGATGATCCTGTTGACCGCTACATGGCTACCATCACTCACATGACTAGAGCTTACTCGAATGAGACGCGTATTAATGCTCTCAGCGACTGTATGCGGATCTTGTCGCATAACGAGGTGATGGACGAGATTAGAGCTAGTATGGATTCGTTTATCAGTTTCAAGCATAATGTTGGGTTCGAGACCTGGAAGCGTAACCGTGAGGTGGACGCTAAGTTTGAGGCTCTTGAGAGCATAGTTCGTGGTCTGAAGGCAGAGTTGGAGGAGGTGAAAGGAAAGTTGAGGAAGTATGAGACTCCTGCCGAGCCTCATACCGGCCCAGCTTATTACACCTGCTCTAAGCAGATGTGATATGATAATTCATGATTGATTATTTATTTCATAAGACTTAATGTCCTTTTATACAGTCATTTTTGGGTGATGTACGGCGTTTTGCAGAGGATTTTATTAAGGATTTTGTTATGGGATATTTTTCATTATGTATGGATGGTTATTTCTTTATGACATCTATTATCATTATCATATTTTATTTCTGATGTTGTGACTCTTGGCATGTTATATTATGCGTAATATAGTTCACGTATGTTAGGTGCTATGTATGTTGTATGATTTCTATCATAAAGTATGTATGCATGTGGTGGCTATTTCTATAACTATCATAACTATCATGTTATTACCCATAGTGTTTATTGACTATTATTTTAATGGTTAATCTTTTCGTGTTCGATCTATTCCTTTATAACACTGGTATTATTCTTAGTACTAACGGTTGTGTTATTCTGTTTTGAATATCATGCCTCCCCGCGAGTCCAACGAAGCCGTATGCAACGACTTATCTTCGAAGGAATAGCAGCTGCTATGGCAGCTAATGCTAATGCTAATGCGAATAACAATAACCAGGTAGGATGCTCCCACAAAACGTTCATGGCAAGTCGTCCACAAGAATTTAGTGGCACTGTAGGACCCATTGGACTTACTCGTTGGTTTGAGAAGATTGAGTCTATTTTCAGGGTTAGCCGAGTTTGAGATGAGGACAAGGTCAGTTTCGCAAGCTGCACTCTTAAAGATAGTGCATTAACTTGGTGGAACAACTTGGTTAGTAGTTTGGGTAATGATGTGGCGTATGGTTTGACTTGGAACAACTTTAAAGAGAGAATGATCACCCGTTATCCCCGGGGTAAACTTAAGAAGTTAGAAGCCGAGCTTAAGAACTTGAAGATGAAGGGCACTGAATTAGATGCCTATGAGCAAAGGTTCTTCGAGTTAACTTTGTTGTGTCCAAATGTTTATGCGGATGAGAATCTTAAGATTGAAGCTTATATTGATGGACTATCTGAGAAAATTGAGTATGGGGTTGAGTCTAGTGGGCCCCAGACTATTGAAGCTGCTATGTCTATGGCGCATAAACTTAATGATAAGAATTTGAGGAGAAGTAAGGCTGCTGTGACCGATGCCAGTGAGGAAGTTGTTAAAAAGGCTGATAATGAGAAAAGGAAGTGGGATAATAACCGCAACCAGAACCAAAGTCAGTAGAAGAAACAAGATACTTCTGGTTCTAATAACTGTAATTAGCGTGTTTGTCCTCGATGTTATAAGGCTCATGATGGTTACTGTACGGTTACTTGTAAGAGGTGTTCCAAGCAGGGACACATTGCTAAAGATTGTACGGTACTAATACCGGGTTTCGCTACCCCTGCTGCAGGTGGTAGTAATAATGCTGGTAATAATGGTGGTAATGGTAATGGTAATGGGAAGCCAATAAATGGTGGTAATCAGAGAGTTTGTTATGAATGTGGTAAGCCGGGGCATTTCCGTGATGCCTGCCCTAACAAGAAGACTACTGAGAATGCACGTGGAAGAGCATTCAACATTAATGCCAGGATGCTGAGGAAGATCCTAAACTTGTTACGGGTACATTCTCGGTCAATGATTTATCAGTTTATGTACTATTTGATTCAGGGGCTGATTTGAGTTTTGTGTCGAATAAATTAAGTCCAAAAATCAAAACTCCGTTAACTCCTCTAGACAATACTTATGTTGTAGAGATAGCTAATGGTAAAGTACTTACTGCTAAGACTGTGTATCGTAAATGTAACATTAATTTGGCTGGTAGAGATTTTGAGATTGATTTGATACCGATTGATCTAGGCAGTTTCGACATTGTTATTGGTATGGATTGATTGTCTGCGAATCGTGCTGAGATTGTGTGTTATGAGAAAACTATTCGTGTTACTAATGTGGTTGGAGAGTTACTGATGTTTTTGGGGATAAGAAATGCAGACAGTTAAATCTTATTAGCTGTATGAAAGTTCATAAACATCTTTGCAAAGGCTGTCATGCTATTTTAGCCCATGTGGTTGATTCTGATAGTGAAGAGAAGAGCGTTGGTGAGGTTCATATTTTTAGAGATTTTCCCGAGGTATTTCCCGAAGATTTACGTGGCCTTCCGCCGCAACGCGCGGTAGAATTTCAAATCGATCTTGTTCCCGGTGCTGCTCCTGTAGCACGTGCTCCTTACCGACTAGCGCCTTCCGAACTTCAAGAATTGTTGAGTCAACTCCGTGAGTTGTTAGACAAGGGTTTTATTCGTCATAGTTTGTCCCCTTGCGGAGCTCCTGTTCTATTTGTTAAGAAGAAGGATTGTTCGTTTCGTTTGTGCATTGATTATCGTGAATTGAACATGCTTACTGTTAAAAACCGTTACCCTGTTCCAAGAATTGATGATCTGTTCGATCAGCTTCAAGGTTCGTCTGTTTATTCTAAAATCGATCTTCGTTCCGGTTATCATCAACTGCGTGTTAAAGAATCCGATATTCCGAAAACTGCTTTTCGCACCCGTTACGGTCACTACAAATTCCTTGTTATGCCGTTCGGATTGACAAATTTACCTACTATGTTCATGGACCTCATGAACCGTGTGTGCAGACTCTATCTGGATAAATTCATTATTGTATTCATCGACGACATCCTTATTTATTCTAAGAGTGATGAAGAGCACGAAGAACATCTGAAGTTGGTGCTTGATTTATTGAGGAAAGAAGAGTTATACGCTAAGTTCTCTAAGTGTGCTTTCTGGCTAAGAGAAGTTCATATCCCTGGACATATTGTTAGTAAACAGGGAATACAAGTTGATCCTGCCAAGATAGAGGCAATTGAGAAGTGGGAAATTCCTAAGACTCCTACTCAGATTCGTCAGTTTCTAGGGTTGGCAGGTTATTATCGAAGGTTCATTCAAGATTTCTCTCGTATAGCGAAACCTCTGACTGCCTTAATGCACAAGGGGAAGAAGTATGAGTGGAAGGATGAATAAGAGACTGCTTTTCAAACTTTGAAGAAGAAGTTGACTACCGCTCCGATATTGTCACTACCTGAGGGTAATGATGATTTTGTTGTTTATTGTGATGCTTCGCGCCAGGGCTTTGGTTGTGTTTTGATGCGATGGAAGAAAGTTATTGCGTACGCGTCACATCAGTTTAAGATTCACGAACAAAATTATACAACTCATGATTTTGAGTTGGGAGCTGTTGTTTTTGCGCTTAAGATTTGGAGACATTATCTTTATGGGGTCAAAAGTACAGTGTACACTGATCACAAGAGTCTTCAACATATCTTTGACAAAAAATAGTTGAATATGAGGCAACGAAGATGGGTTGAGACATTGAATGATTATGATTGTGAACTTTTATATCATCCTGGGAAGGCCAATGTTGTGGCCGATGAGTTGAGTCAAAAAGAAAGGGTTGAACCCCGAAGATTTAGAGCTTTGAATATGACGATTCGAACAAACCTCGCAAGGCAGATTCTTGAGGCACAACAAGAAGCCTTAAAGGAGGAAAATTTTGTGAATGAGAATGTCAGAGGCATGGATAAGAAGTTTGAGGTACGAGCTGATGGTACAAGATATTTTGCGGGACATCTTTGGGTTCCGAAGTTTGGTGATCTGCGGCAACTTGTTTTGGATGAGGCTCATAAGTCTAGGTACTCTATTCATCCTGGTTCAAGAAAGATGTATCATGATCTTAAGGAGCTGTATTGGTGGCCTAATTTGAAGGCGGATGTAGCTACTTATGTGGCTAAGTGTTTGACATGTGCTAAGGTTAAGGCGAACATCAAAAATCGTCTGGACTTTTGGTGCAACCTGAGATTCCCGAGTGGAAGTGGGAAGGTATTACGATGAATTTTATTACAAAGTTACCGAGAGTTGTGGGTGCCTATGATACCATTTGGGTGATTGTAGATCGACTCACTAAGTCAGCTCACTTTTTGCCGATTAAGGAAACAGATTCGATGGAGAAGCTTACTCGTTTGCATTTGAAGGAAATTGTTTCTAGACATGGTGTTCCTGTATCAATCATTTCAGAACGAGACAGTCGATTTATATCGAGGTTTTAGCGATCCTTACAGGAAGCTTTAGGAACTAAGTTGGATATGAGCACTGCTTATCATCCTCAAACAGATGGTCAGAGTGAAAGGACCATTCAAACATTAGAAGATATGTTACGAGCGTGTGTTATTGATTTTGGTAATGGGTGGGATAAATATTTGCCGATAGCTGAATTTTCTTATAACAACAGTTATCATGCAAGTATTAAAGCCGCACCGTTTGAAGTTTTGTATGGTAGGAAGTGTAGGTCTCCTGTCTGTTGGAATGAGGTTGGGGATGCTCAACTCACAGGTCCAGAAATTATTCATGAGACTACTGAGAAGATCGTACAGATTAAGGAAATATTGAGAACCGCCAGAAGTAGGAAAAAGAGCTATGCCAATAAGAGAAGGAACGATATTGAATTTCAAGTCGGTGATCGTGTTATGTTGAAGGTATCACCTTGGAAGGGCGTGATACGTTTTGGTAAAAGGGGAAAGTTGAGTCTTCGTTTTGTTGGACCATTTGAGATTATTGAGAGAGTTAGACCCATGGCTTATCGTTTGAAATTGTCACAAGAACTCAGTGCTGTTCATGACGTTTTTCATGTATCGAATTTAAAGAAGTGTTTGGCCGAAGTCGATGAGACTATTCCTCTTGAGGAGTTGCATGTTGATAAGCAACTTCATTTTATTGAGGAACCTGTTGAAATTATGGACCGAGAGGTTAAGACTCTTAAGCAGAGTAGAATTCCTATTGTCCGGGTTAGATGGAACTCCAGACGTGGTCCCGAGTTCACTTGGGAGCGTGAAGATCAGATGAAGCAGAAGTACCCGCATTTATTCCCAGATGCTGAGTCAACCCCTGCACCTGCTTAAATTTCGGGACGAAATTTCCGTAACGGGAAGGTACTGTAACGACCCTACTTTTTTCGTTATATTTTACCGTTAATTATTTAACGACCGTTAACTGTTATTCGTGTCACGTCATTTCTATGACCTATATTATTATTTTAGTAATAATATATTAATTATTATGTGTTAAATGAATATATTTGTTTTCATATTTTAAATCGTACGTTTCTACGCGTCGCGGATTTCTATCCCGCGAATCTTTTCGGTTTTCAAACCAATGGTCAAGCTTTTGGGATTTTTAAGTCCTAATTATTTTAAAATATGATATTTTAATGTCATATATTTATATATAGTGTTTATATATATTTTCCGTCGCGTAGTTAATATCTCTCCGATTATTTAATCGCGTAATCGTGTTTTCTGTTTCGGGTTTCGATCGGGCGTTCGAGCTAAAAGCAATCCATCGTTTTATGAACTTGGCCCACTAAGGGGCCCACCCCTCACCATATTCGGCCGAACACCCCATGAAGGGGGGGGGGGTGTTTAGCCCTTTTTCCCTCATTTTACATTTTATTTGTAAAATTCATTCTTTTCTCATTTAACCTACAAGTATTTTTGGATCCCTCTCCTCCCTTTCGCTCTTTTTTGGCCGACCACACAAGCATCATCATCATCATCAATTGTTAATCATCAAAGGCTTGTATTACTTGATCGTTTGTATAATCGGATTCTACACGTTCTCCTCTACACGTTTATATCCTTCGATTATTGATTAGGGTATAAACCCTAACGCTAGCTTTTCAATTTTTCATATATTTTTCTGTTTTTACATGATATTTTGATAGTATGATGCTTATATATTATTGTATTGTTGATTGTATAAATGCTCGTTAATTCATATTTTCGGTTTCATTAATTTGGGACAGCAGCTTGTTTGATCTTTTCTGTAATCTTAACTGTTATAAAAGTGAAATTAAAGTGTTTATATGAGTTCCTCTCATCAAGACATTAATTTTAGACTCCGGATTCATGTCATTTCGATTCCCGGAGCTCTAGATATGCTTAAAATGGTGTTTTGTTGAGATTAAAATGTGAAAACGAATTGAATCAGTTATGGTCCGACTTTGTGATCATTTTTGGAGTCTTTAGTGTGTACTAGTGTGTTAGGATTGATGATGGGATGAACTTTCATGTTCGGATCATCGAAATCCGAGCCACAGATCACCCAGTATGACTAGAACATGTTTTTGAACGGATTAAAGCTACAATTTGTTTCGTGGCAGTAAGTCATGACTTGTTTGCTATTCTTGGGGTGTTCTTGAGCACACTAATGTGTTAGGTGGGTTAGTTAGGCGAAGATATATATAAGACTCGCCAAAAACTAATTTCCGGGGCTCAAGTTATGGCCCGATGAACTTTTAATTAAAACTTATGGTTATTAATTATGACTTATGATATAAATAATGAATTTAATTATTAATAAATTACTTATGATATAAAAAGTAATTATTTAATTTAAGACTTATGATATATATTTATTATATCATTTATTAATTACTTATGATTTAATTAAACTTATGATTAATAATACTTTTATTATTAATGAAAAATACTTATGGCAAGTATTAAACTTATATTATGAAATTATTATAATAAGACTTATAATAAGGATTAATTAATTATTTAATTATTATAAGGCTTAGTTATTATTTAATCATAATTTAATTATCAAATACTTATGATTTAATAATTATAATTAGAAACTTATGATATGATAAATAATTCATTATTAATTAATAATACTTATGATATGATTAAAATTTATTATTAATTAATAATACTTATATTATGATTAATATTTAATTAATTAACTAAATACTTATGTTATATTAATTATATCATTTAAACTTATGTTAACTTTAATAATTCAATTTAATTTAATTAAACTTATGTTATGTCATAATTATACATATATGACTTTAATTAACGTTATAACCTATATTATTATTATAACTTATACTTTTAAAATTAACGTTGACTATGTTTGACCAAGGTTGACTCTTGAGTTGACTTTCGGTTGAATTTGACTTTCAGTTGACTTTTTAATTAAGGAAACTTTCCTAACTTATAAACTTTCCAAAAATAGCAACTTTCTAAATATGAAAACTTTCTAAATTTGGAAACTTTCTAAATTTGGAAACTTTTCAAAAATAGAAACTTTCCTAAAATAGAAACTTTCTAAAAATAGAAACTTTCCTAAAATAGAAACTTTTCAAAAATGAAAACTGCTAAAAATAGAAACTTTCTAAAAATAGAAATGTGTGTCCGTACGTTGTTCCAATCAAACCGATTCATGTTGAGTGTTGTTCTATGTCTACTTGCAACATGTACAATAGCTATCATACTAAGTCTTGACCTAAGTTAGTTATTTATATCGACCTGCTTTATTTATAGGTCGGTGGTGTGATCATTCCTGATCGCTTTACTTCGTTTGCTGTTCGCATATTTGTGTGGTTACTTCGTATGCTTTTAAGGTGAGTTATAGTCCCGTTTTTACATACTTTTCTAAGTATATTTTTGGGATGTGATTACATGCATTTTATTTCACGTTTACACACAAGTAACAATTAAATTTAAATTATTCATTTTGAGTTGAACAAAAATATTCCCTAGTCTGGTAACTGTAATCACTGGTTTCTACGGGTGAATGCGAATCCTACGGATAGATCTATCGGGTTTGACAACCCCATTTCGAGCTAGTCGCGCTAGCAATTTATAATCGGAATGTTTAGTACTTCGTATTTTGTTGTAGATACACTTGTTCAGTGTATATTATTTATTGTGTTTGACAAGCGTAAATAAATGGTTAAGTGGTTACCAGGTGGCTCATTGATAATGGAATAATGTTTTAATGTTTTCTAACATTTTAAATCTTGTGGTCTAAAGTTTATTCAATTATTTAAACCTATAATTCACTCAACATTTTTGTTGACAGTTTACTCGCATGTTTTCACAGGTACTTGAGTTTGTTTGATGCTTCCGCTGTGTTAGAAGAGTCTGCATGCATTTGGGAAGATTTTATTAAACAATTATGAAACTTTGAACTTGCATTCTATTTTGGAATAATTTAAACTTGTGGGTTCTGTTGACAATGTTTAATGTTAACTTTGGTATTTAATATGTTGGGTTACTTAAACTACATATTTTTGGGTATATTTCCTTTTTGGGAAACTTTTGAAATAAAAGAATGCAATGTCGTTTATTAAATTCATTTAAATTCGATCAAGCTGTGGGACTAAATGATGGAGCCGTTAAGTATTTTGACGGGGCCATCACACCCGAGGGGAGCGGGGCAGGTATAATTTTCCGTTGATAACCATGATGAAAGCGAAAAGGTCGATGGCAAAGGGTTGTGAATTATTTCTTGCATATGTGATTGATGCGAAGAAAGAAAAGAAAACTGTGGCCGATATTTCGATAGTATCAGAATTTCCTGAAGTGTTCCCGGATCAGTTACCGGGTCTGTCGC
Source organism: Rutidosis leptorrhynchoides (assembly GCF_046630445.1). Taxonomy (NCBI): domain Eukaryota; kingdom Viridiplantae; phylum Streptophyta; class Magnoliopsida; order Asterales; family Asteraceae; genus Rutidosis; species Rutidosis leptorrhynchoides. Next base: position 702,302,054 of record NC_092333.1, on the reverse strand, counting down.
CGGTAAGGGACGTCGAATATAAGATTGAGTTGGTTCCTGGAACAACTCCAGTTGCAAAAGCTCCATACCGATTAGCGCCATCTGAAATCCGTGAAATGATGTCACAGATTCAAGATTTATTAAATCGTGGGTTTATCTGACCGAGTACTTCACCGTGGGGTGCTCCGGTATTGTTTATTAAAAAGAAAGATGGGTCAATGCGTATGTGTATTAATTATCGTGAATTGAACAAAAGAACAGTGAAGAATAAGTATCCGTTACCTCGAATAGACGATTTGTTCGATCAGTTACAGGGTGCTTCATTCTTTTCTAAGATAGACTTACTATCCGGATATCATCAGGTTCATGTTGTTGAATCTGATATACCGAAAACAGCATTCAGAACAAGGTATGGTCATTATGAATTTCTTGTCATGCCATTTGGGTTGACGAATGCGCCAGCAGTCTTCATGGATCTAATGAATAGAGTGTGTCATTCGTTCTTAGATAAGTTTGTGATTGTGTTTATAGACGATATACTAATGTATTCAAAGTCAGAGAGTGAACATGCTGATCATCTGAGACAGGTTTTGAACTTGTTGAAACGTGAGCAACTATTTGAAAAATTTTCAAAATGTGAATTTTGGTTACGTGAAGTGCAGTTTTTGGGTCATGTGATTTGTGCCGAAGGTATAAAGGTTGATCCGACAAAGATAGAAGCGGTAATGAATTGGAATTCTCCGAAGACTCCGACTGAGATTAAGAGTTTACTGGGATTGGTTGGTTATTATCGCAGCTTTATCAAAGATTTTTCTAAAATAGCAGGTCTATTGACTAAGTTGACTCGTAAAGATGTAGCCTTTCGATGGACTGATGCACAGGAAAAGGCTTTTCAGATTTTGAAAAAGCTACTGTGTCAGGCACCAGTGTTAGCTTTACCAGAAGGTTCAGACGACTTCGTGGTATACTGTGATGCGTCATCTGCTGGGTTTGGTTGTGTATTAATGTAAAGAGATAAAGTAATCGCCTACGCCTAGGGACAGTTGAAACTATATGAGAAGAATTATCCAGTGCATGATCTTGAAATGGCTGCAGTAGTGTTTGCTTTGAAACTGTGGAGACACTATTTGTATGGAACCCATTGTGTTATTTGTACAGCTCACAAGAGTTTGCAGTATATCCTCTCGCAGAAAGAATTGAATATGCGACAGAGACGGTGGCAAGAGTTGATCAAAGATTATGATTGTGAAATTAAATACCATCCGGGTAAGGCAAATGTGGTGGCAGATGCACTAAGTCGTAAAAAGTCAAGTGAAAATGTGAAATTCCTTCGTTTGAATATAACTTCAGATTTGATAAACAGCTTAAGAACCGTTCAGGCCTGTGCTTTAGAGGACGAACATATTAAATCTGAACAAATGACCAAACGAAAAGTGGACTTAATTGATGACTCACGAGGACTAAAGACCTTAAACAATCGTGTTTGGGTGCCTAAACTTGGAGACTTGAGGGATTTAATCATGACAGAAGCTCACAAATCCAGGTTGATAGTACATCCGGGTAGTAATAAAATTTATCATGATTTGAAAATAGTGTATTGGTGGCCAACAATGAAAACAGATATCACCCGTTATGTCGAAAAGTGTCATATATGTGCTCAAGTGAAGGCAGAACATCAGAAACCTTATGGTTCGTTATGCCAGTTACAGATTCCAGAGTGGAAGTGGGAACATATAACGATGGATTTTGTGACCAAATTACCTCGAACTCAGAAAAGACATGATATGATTTGGGTAATAGTGGATCGTCTAAATAAAACTGCTCATTTTCTTGCTACTCGTGAAACATCTTCGTTAAGTGAGTTAGCCGAATTGTACGTGAAAGAGATAGTTAGTCGACATGGTATGCCGTTATCGATTGTTTCAGACAGGGATTCTTGATTTGTGTCGAATTTCTGGAATAGTCTTCAACAAAATCTGGGTACACGTGTGAATTTAAGTACAACTTATCATCCTCAGACAGACGGTCAAAGTGAAAGAACGATACAAACTTTGGAGGATATGTTAAGGGCTTGTGTGTTGAAATACGGTGGTTCGTGGGATACACATTTGCCGTTGTTGAATTCGCGTATAATAATTCATATCATTCGAGTATAGGGATGCCGCCCTATGAAATGTTGTATGGTCGTCGTTGCAGAACTCTGACTTCTTGGTTAGAAGCCGGCAAGAAACAGTTTGCAGGTCCCGAAATTGTTGAAATGACAGCTGAAAAAGTTGCAATTGCGCGAGAAAAGTTGAAAGCTACTAGAGACAGGCAGAAAATGTATGCTGACCCGCATAGATGTCCGGTAACCTTTAGTGTGGGTGAACGAGTGTATCTGAAAGTTTCGCCGTGGAAAGGGGTTATCAGATTCGGTAAACGTGGTAAGTTAGCAAAGATATATATTGGTCTGTTTTCGATCAGTGAAGTGTTGAATGATCAGACTGTGGTGTTAGATCTTCCGCCAGAGTTAGCCGGTATTCATAATACATTCAACGTATGTTATCTTCGTAAGTGTAAAGTCGAAGATGAAACGCAACTTCTTCCTTTAAAAGATTTAAAGGTTGATTTGAGTAAGAAGTTGGTGGAAGAGCCAATTCTTATAGTTGATCGTAAGATAACTAAGTTGAGAAAGAAACAGATTCCGATGGTGTTGATTGAGTGGAAGCATAGTTTGGGATCGAATCTTACGTGGGAGACAGAAGAGTTGATGAAGACTCGTTACCCTCAATTGTTTGACCAAGACCAGATTCTGAGGACAGAATCTCTTTAAGGGAGGTGGATTTGTAACAGACTGAAACCCGGGCTAGTTGTAAGTGGACTATTTTGTCCTTAGCGTTGTATTATGTGTTTTATATGCTTTTATTTTAATTATGTGAATAGTGTTATTTTATTATTTGGTTAAGACCAGTTTGTGACAAGGGTCACAGAACAAGTTTGTTTATTTAATTTGGACTCCGTTAGTGTCGCCTAACGAGGCACGTAAGATTTTAGATAACTGATAAATACCCGTGTGAGATGGGGTATGGGATTTTAACCCCAAATAAGTGTATTGTCCTACCTTTTCTTCCCTTATCTCTCCATCTCTCTAGAAATTTCCCAAAACACACCCGTACTCACTTCATCTTCACCATCAAACCCTAGATTGCTAATTAGTGTTCTAGAGCTCAAATCTTGTGTATCATCTTGTTCCTTACACTTTACTAAGTCTTTTGAGGTAAGAATCGAAGTGTTTCAAGCTCTAATATTTGTGACTATGGAGTTTTTGTGTTAATTTTACGAAAAGTTCAATTTGGGTCAAAATGATTGATTTTCATGTTGTTTGTGTCAAAATCTTGTGGGTTTGTGTTTATTGATGTTTAGTGTACTTGATTTGGTCTGTTTTGAGGTAAGAAACGAGCTCTAGAGCAAGAAACGATGAATTTTAGGTTAAACCCGTAGCTGTGTTCATCTTCTTCATCAGATGAACACACTCGGCCGAGTGTCTCCTGACACTCGATCGACTGTGTAGACGATCGACCAGTTGAGTGACACACTCGACCGAGTGTGTATGAATTCTGACCAGATGATTTGACTTAGTCAGTCGACCGAGTGAGAAGACGAGTGTGTGGACACAGTCGGTCGACTGTGTGAGATAGTCGACCGTGTGTCTTTGAGGGCAGAATATTTTACTAAGTGTTGAATTATAGCAATTATGCTGCCCGCGTGTTTTTATCATTTTCAGGATGTAAATTTTGTAAATGTATAAGTGTTAAGCATGAATTTTTAGCGAACGCTTTTTTTTACTAATTTGCTGAAATGTGCTGTCAGTGTGTCTAATTTTAATTGAAACACTATTCTAACTTGGTTTTTGTTGTTCTCAGGAGATAAGAACAAGGAAGAAGCTCAGAATTAATAACTGAGCAGTTGTTGGTAATCGGTGAGTGGGTCTATCTCAAGATAGAGTTTAAGTAGCATATCATGCTACTGTGATTGACTCTTTTACCATGCATAGTGTAGGGATTGCCATGTTAGAATAATATAGTATGTCTGATGTTGTGTGTAAATTATGTGTACACTGTGTGAATGGCATCAGGCGGGCCTAGGGAGACTGGGGACTCGAGACCGTGCCTAGGAGATGTTAGAGTCCGTATGAGGTCAACCGTGCCTAGGGGAGGTTGGGTCCATAGGCTACTGATTGTGGAGTATAGTGTGAATGATGCATCCCCTGCATCAGGATAACTATACTGTGAATTGAGTAGCAGGGACTATCAGTAGACTCAAGCCCGATCAGCTGAGAGTCGTGTGCTCGTACAAGCCACCGATCCTCGTATTATCTTATTGTATGCTAGTTGGTAGTTAGCATGTGTTGTTGTTAGTATATAGCTTGTATGTGGCTTAAGCTATATCTGTTAGATAGATTCCATTCACTTAGCGGTGCGCTAATCCCCCACATATTTTCTCCTTGCAGGTTTAGGTACTGCTAGTCGGGATAGGTGTTGATGCAGAAGACATGTTTGACAACTCGACTCTGATGTGGACTTTTATTTGAATCATGTTTTGTAATAACGTAACACCGTTGTGTAAACTTAAACTTAATTACTCAGATTAATGTAATGACGTGACTTATAGTGTGTTTGTTAATAAAGTCTTCCGCTGTGTATAAAAAAATGGTCGGTGTTACATTAAAGCTTCAACATTAAAGATATTTGAAGACCTTATTTTGTCTATGTCTTCGAAAAAATAAACGGTCTTCAATAGAAATGTCTGCCCGCCCGCAGACATAAGACATAATAAGGTCTTCAACATGAAAAACAAACGACACCTTAGAGGGTATAGTTGTCTTTCAATGCATTCACACCCAATTAAATTTTCAAGTAATTAAAATGGCTTTTTAAAATTAAATTAAATTAATTAAATAATAATATTATGATAGGGTGAAACATTGTAACATACGGAGTAATTCATAAGAAAATATACAATAAAGGTTTAAGTTTTCAAAAATTCCTCTTTTATTCTTCTCTAACTTGGAAAACTCACTTAACGGTTACTTTCAATCGGAGGGTTGACGTCCAGTCATTTTCTCTTCCCATTCCTCAATCAGAGGGCTTTTTTTCCGTTCAATTTCACTCCTCTCAAAGATTCCAGCTGGTTATCTTCCCTTCTTCTTCAATCTTCATCTGTATTTATCTTTAACCCTGACCCTAGTTTTCAATAAACCATGTCTGATACAATTTTCATCGGAAGATTGGTACGGATTTCTTACAATATGCTCAAAGATGCATTCGGTAAGTTTGGTCCGATCAAGGAAATCAAATCGTGGTCGTTCCGGCATTTTGCATTTATTTCTTTCGTAGAAATTGAACATGCTTCATTGGCGATGAAGAGATGAACGGATCGAATGTTTTTGAAAAATCGTTGGACGGCCATGTAAGCGTGACAGTGGATTGTCCAGCCTTGGATACATATCAAGGTCCTCTGTGACGATTGCCCCTAATCGTCTTGTTGTCGAGAGTTTGGAGTTGGGTATTCTTATTGTTGATTCAGCTCCTCTAGTGGAGGGCAAGGTGATGGATTTCCTTTTAAAGTGCAAGGTTTGTATATCGAACTTCAGGAAGATGGGTGTGTTTTTTGGGGTGATTGTTTGTGAAGATTTAGTTTCTTACTCCAACATTCTTTTAAGTGGTAAGGGATCCGGTTTCGACATGGTCGTCCCTCTTTCTCGTAAAGCATATGAGCTTTTCAGGTATTTTTTTTGAAGGAATTAAGGGGTTTTTTGTCCAAGTATGTCTCCGACGAGAACATAAGGAGTATTGCGAGTATGGTAGGCACGGTGGTGAAGGTGGATACACCGTCATCTGGTTTTTTAGGTTTTGGTTCCTTTTTTGTGTATGTTGAAACTACCTGTGTTAAGCATATACATGAGCTTATTCCGGTGACGATGATCACCAATACACTTACTAAGGAGCATATCTGGATCAATCAGATTTCTGACGTCTCGATTATGGACAGATTACAGGCGGTTTCCTTTTCTAATAATTTGTACAGGTTTCTAATGAATCTGTTTTGAAGGTGGATCCATCAGATGGTGTTCCTTTTGAAACGGGACATCCTGGTCAAGGTGGTGAAGGTATGGTTGATGGAGCTTTTGAGTTTGGATTTTATTCTCCGGTGATGATGGGCACAAGGGCAGGTGGTCACGAAACTGGTTTGATTTGTGATAGGTCACTCTTAGTTTCATTCTCTTTAGATAAGGTTCAAGCTGCTCTTGATTCTCATGGCTTTTGTAAGCGTAAAAGGGCTCGGCATGTAAGTTCGGGTGACGATGGTGTGGGTTCGGTGGGGTTCGAGAAGGTTTATGGGTTGGGTGTGTCGGAGCGTCTGGATGATTTTAGGGGTACAAAGGGTGATCCGGTTGATCAGCTTGCGGTTACTGAGATGATTAATTGTGGAGTCAATGGGGTCGAGTTGGGTCAAAGAAAAGATGGGTTGAACACAGTGTGTGATTTTATGGTGAGCTGTGACACGTTTGATGGGCCTGGGCCTAGGCTTACAACGGATGTGGGCCTAGGAGAAGGATGCTCGTCGGGTAAAGCTTTTAGTTTGTTTGAGAAGGTGGCAAAAGATCTTGAAGGTTGTGTCCGGGTCGAGGGCAAATTGATTTGTTCGTGCACACTTCCGAAACAAAAAGAGATCAATAAAGCTAAGGCGAAGAAAGGTCACGGGGAGGGGGTTCGTGAAATGTCCAGTTCATATTGATTATAAACGTTCCATATTAATTGATTTCGTTGCGAGGTTTTGACCTCTATATGAGACGTTTTTCAAAGACTGCATTCATTTTTAAAACAACCATAACCTTTATTTTATCAATAAAGGTTTCAAAAGCATTACGTAGATTATCAAATAATGATAATCTAAAATATACTGTTTACACATGACCATTACATAATGGTTTACAATAGAAATATATTACATCGACATATGTTTCTTGAATGCAGTTTTTACATAATATCATACAAACATGGACTCCAAATCTTGTCCTTATTTTAGTATGCAACAGCGGAAGCTCTTAATATTCACCTGAGAATAAACATGCTTTAAACGTCAACAAAAATGTTGATGAGTTATAGGTTTAACCTATATATATCAAATCGTAACAATAGACCACAAGATTTCATATTTCAATATACATCCCATACATAGAGATAAAAATCATTCATATGGTGAACACCTGGTAACCGACATTAACAAGATGCATATATAAGAATATCCCCATCATTCCGGGACACCCTTCGGATATGATTTAAATTTCGAAGTACTAAAGCATCCGGTACTTTGGATGGGGTTTGTTAGGCCCAATAGATCTATCTTTAAGATTCGCGTCAATTAGGGTGTCTGTTCCCTAATTCTTAGATTACCAGACTTAATAAAAAGGGGCATATTCAATTTTGATAATTCAACCATAGAATGTAGTTTCACGTATTGTGTCTATTTTGTAAATCATTTATAAAACCTGCATGTATTCTCATCCCAAAAATATTAGATTTTAAAAGTGGGACTATAACTCACTTTCACAGATTTTTACTTCGTCGGGAAGTAAGACTTGGCCACTGGTCGATTCACGAACCTATAACAAATATGTACATATATATCAAAGTATATTCAAAATATATTTACAACACTTTTAATACATTTTGATGTTTTAAGTTTATTAAGTCAGCTGTCCTCGTTAGTAACCTACAACTATTGTCCAACGTTAGATGTACAGAAAAAAATTGATATATATTATCTTGAATCAATCCATGACCCAGTGTACACACGTCTCAGGCTAGATCACAACTCAAAGTATATATATATTTGGAATCAACCTCAACCCTGTATAGCTAACTCCCACATTACTGCATATAGAGTGTCTATGGTTGTTCCAAATAATATATACACATGGGTCGATATGATATGTCAAAACATTTGGATACGTGTGTATGGTATCCCAAGATTACATAATATATTAGAATACATGTATAATACAATATAAGTTAGCTAGGATATGATTAATATAGATTTGTTACCAATTTTCACGTTGCTACAACAAGAAAAATTATCCAATCTTGTTTTACCCATAACTTCTTCATTTTAAATCCGGTTTAATTGAATCAAATTGCTATGGTTTCATATTGAACTCTATTTTATGAATCTAAATAGAAAAATTATAGGTTTATAGTCGGAAATATAAGTTACAAGTCGTTTTTGTAAAGGTAGTCATTTCAGTCGAAAGAACGACGTCTAGATGACCATTTTAGAAAACATACTTCCACCTTGAGTTTAACCATGATTTTTGGATATAGTTTCATGTTTATAAGAAAAATCATTTTCCCAGAAGAGCAATTTTTAAATCAAAGTTTATCATAATTTTTAATTAACTAACCCAAAACAGCCCGCGGTGTTACTACGACGGCGTAAATCCGGTTTTACGGTATTTTTCGTGTTTCCAAGTTTTAAATCATTAAGTTAGCATATCATATAGATATAGAACATGTGTTTAGTTGATTTTAAAAGTCAAGTTAGAAGGATTAACTTTTGTTTGCGAACAAGTTTAGAATTAACTAAACTATGTTCTAGTGATTACAAGTTTAAACCTTCGAATAAGATAGCTTTATATGTATGAATCGAATGATGTTATGAACATCATTACTACCTCAAGTTTTCTGGATAAAGCTACTGGAAATGAGAAAAATGGATCTAGCTTCAAAGGATCCTTGGATGGCTTGAAAGTTCTTGAAGCAGAATCATGACACGAAAACAGTTCAAGTAAGATTTTCACTCGAAATAAGATTGTTATAGTTATAGAAATTGAATCAAAGTTTGAATATGAGTATTATCTTGTATTAGAAAGATATCTTACTGTAAATAATAAAGATTTCTTGAGGTTGGATGATCACTCTACAAGATTGGAAGTAAGCTAGCAAACTTGGAAGTATTCTTGATTTTATGAAACTAGAACTTGTAGAATTTATGAAGAACACTTAGAACTTGAAGATAGAACTTGAGAGAGATCAATTAGATGAAGAAAATTGAAGAATGAAAGTGTTTGTAGGTGTTTTTGGTCGTTGGTGTATGGATTAGATATAAAGGATATGTAATTTTGTTTTCATGTAAATAAGTCATGAATGATTACTCATATTTTTGTAATTTTATGAGATATTTCATGCTAGTTGCCAAATGATGGTTCCCACATGTGTTAGGTGACTCACATGGGCTGCTAAGAGCTGATCATTGGAGTGTATATACCAATAGTACATACATCTAAAAGCTGTGTATTGTACGAGTACGAATACGGGTGCATACGAGTAGAATTGTTGATGAAACTGAACGAGGATGTAATTGTAAGCATTTTTGTTAAGTAGAAGTATTTTTATAAGTGTCTTGAAGTCTTTCAAAAGTGTATGAATACATATTAAAATACTACATGTATATACATTTTAACTGAGTCGTTAAGTCATAGTTAGTCGTTACATGTAAGTGTTGTTTTGAAACCTTTAGGTTAACGATCTTGTTAAATGTTGTTAACCCAATGTTTATAATATCAAATGAGATTTTAAATTATTATATTATCATGATATTATGATGTACGAATATCTCTTAATATGATATATCTACATTAAATGTCGTTACAACGATAATCGTTACATATATGTCTCGTTTCAAAATCATTAAGTTGGTAGTCTTGTTTTTATATATGTAGTTCATTATTAATATATTTAATGATATGTTTACTTATCATAATATCATGTTATCTATATATATAACCATATATATGTCATCATATAGTTTTTACAAGTTTTAACGTTCGTGAATCACCGGTCAACTTGGGTGGTCAATTGTCTATATGAAACCTATTTCAATTAATCAAGTCTTAACAAGTTTGATTGCTTAATATGTTGGAAACACTTAATCATGTAAATAAAAATTTCATTTAATATATATATAAACATGGAAAAGTTCGGGTCACTACAGTACCTACCAGTTAAATAAATTTCGTCCCGAAATTTTAAGCAGTTGGAGGTGTTGACGTATCTTCTGGAAATAAATGAGGGTATTTCTTCTTCATCTGATCTTCTCGTTCCCAGGTGAACTCGGGTCCTCTACGAGCATTTCATCGAACCTTAACAATTTCACGATCCATTATTTCGACAGGTTCTTCGATGAATTGAAGTTTTTCGTTGATTTGGATTTCGTCTAACGGAATAGTGAGATCTTCTTTAGCAAAACATTTATTCAAATTCGAGACGTGGAAAGTGTTATGTACAGCCGCGAGTTGTTGAGGTAACTCAAGTCGGTAAGCTACTGGTCCGACACGATCAATAATCTTGAATGGTCCGATATACCTTGGATTTAATTTCCCTCGTTTACCAAATCGAACAACACCTTTCCAAGGTGCAACTTTAAGCATGACCATCTCTCCAATTTCAAATTCTATATCTTTTCTTTTAATGTCAGCGTAGCTCTTTTTTCGACTTTGGGCAGTTTTCAACCGTTGTTGAATTTGGATGATCTTCTCGGTAGTTTCTTGTATTATCTCCGGACCCGTAATCTGTCTATCCCCCGCTTCACTCCAACAAATTGGAGACCTTCACTTTCTACCATAAAGTGCTTCAAACGGCACCATCTCAATGCTTGAATGGTAGCTGTTGTTGTAGGAAAATTCTGCAAACGGTAGATATCGATCCCAACTGTTTACGAAATCAATAACACATGCTCGTAGCATGTCTTCAAGCATTTGTATCATCCTTTCGCTCTGCCCATCAGTTTGTGGATGATAGGCAATACTCATGTCTAGACGAGTTCATAATGCTTGCTGTAATGTCTACCAGAATCTTGAAATAAATCTGCCATCCCTATCAGAGATAATAGAGATTGGTATTCCATGTCTGGAGATGACTTCTTTCAAATACAGTCGTGCTAACTTCTCCATCTTGTCATCTTCTCTTATTGGCAGGAAGTGTGCTGATTTGGTGAGACGATCAACTATTACCCAAATAGTATCAAAACCACTTGCAGTCCTTGGCAATTTAGTGATGAAATCCATGGTAATGTTTTCCCATTTCCATTTCGGGATTTCGGGTTGTTGAAGTAGACCTGATGGTTTCTGATGCTCAGCTTTGACCTTAGAACACGTCAAACATTCTCCTACGTATTTAGAAACATCGGCTTTCATACCCTGCCACCAAAAATGATTCTTGAGATCCTTGTACATCTTCCCCGTTCCAGGATGTATTAAGTATCTGGTTTTATGAGCTTCTCGAAGTACCATTTCTCTCATATCTCCAAATTTTGGTACCCAAATCCTTTCAGCCCTATACCGGGTTCCGTCTTTTCGAATATTAAGATGCTTCTCCGATCCTTTGGGTATTTCATCCTTTAAATTTCCCTCTTTTAAAACTCCTTGTTGCGCCTCCTTTATTTGAGTAGTAAGGTTATTGTGAATCATTATATTCATAGATTTTACTCGAATGGGTTCTCTGTCCTTCCTGCTCAAGGCGTCGGCTACCACATTTGCCTTCCCCGGGTGGTAACGAATCTCAAAGTCGTAATCATTCAACAATTCAATCCACCTACGCTGCCTCATATTCAGTTGTTTCTGATTAAATATGTGTTGAAGACTTTTGTGGTCGGTATATATAATACTTTTGACCCCATATAAGTATTGCCTCCAAGTCTTTAATGCAAAAACAACCGTACCTAATTCCAAATTATGCGTCGTATAATTTTGTTCGTGAATCTTCAATTGTCTAGACGCATAAGCAATCACCTTCGTTCGTTACATTAATACACAACCGAGACCTTGCTTTGATGCGTCACAATAAATCACAAAATCATCATTCCCTTCAGGCAATGACAATATAGGTGCCGTAGTTAGCTTTTTCTTCAATAACTGAAACGCTTTCTCTTGTTCATCCTTCCATTCAAATTTCTTCCCTTTATGCGTTAATGCAGTCAAGGGTTTTGCTATTCTGGAAAAGTCTTGGATGAACCTTCTGTAGTAACCAGCTAGTCCTAAAAACTGGCTTATGTGTTTCGGAGTTTTCGGGGTTTCCCACTTTTCAACAGTTTCTATCTTTGCCGGATCCACCTTAATACCTTCTTTGTTCACTATGTGACCGAGGAATTGAACTTCTTCCAACCAAAATGCACACTTTGAAAACTTAGCGTACAATTCTTCCTTCCTCAATACTTCTAACACCTTTCTCAAATGTTTACCGTGTTCTTGGTCATTCTTTGAGTAAATAAGTATGTCATTAATGAAAACAATGACAAACTTGCCAAGGTATGGTCCACACACTCGGTTCATAAGGTCCATGAACACATCTGGTGCATTAGTTAAACCAAACGGCATGACCATAAACTCGTAATGACCGTAACGTGTTCTGAAAGCAGTCTTTGGAATATCATCTTCTTTCACCCGCATTTGATGATACCCGGAACGTAAGTCAATCTTTGAATAAACAGACGAGCCTTGTAGTTGATCAAATAAATCGTCGATTCTCGGTAGTGGGTAGCAGTTCTTGATGGTAAGTTTGTTCAACTCTCGGTAGTCGATGCACAACCTGAATGTACCATCTTTCTTCTTGACAAATAAAACAGGAGCTCCCCACGGTGATGTGCTTGGTCGAATGAAACCACGCTCTAAAAGTTCTTGTAATTGGCTTTGCAGTTCTTTCATCTCGCTGGGTGTGAGTCTGTAAGGAGCACGAGCTATTGGTGCAGCTCCTGGTACAAGATCTATTTGAAATTCAACGGATCGATGTGGGGGTAATCCCGGTAATTCTTTCGGAAATACATCGGCAAATTCTTTTGCGATGGGAACATCATTGATGCTCTTTTCTTCAGTTTGTACTTTCTCGACGTGTGCTAGAACAGCATAGCAACCTTTTCTTATTAGTTTTTGTGCCTTCAAATTACTAATAAGATGTAGCTTCGTGTTGCCCTTTTCTCCGTACACCATTAAGGGTTTTCCTTTTTCTCGTATAATGCGAATTGCATTTTTGTAACAAACGATCTCTGCTTTCACTTCTTTCAACCAGTCCATACCGATTATCACATCAAAACTCCCTAACTCTACTGGTATCAAGTCAATCTTAAAAGTTTCGCTAACCAGTTTAATTTCTCGATTCCGACATATATTATCTGCTGAAATTAATTTACCATTTGCTAATTCGAGTAAAAATTTACTATCCAAAGGTGTCAATGGATAACTTAATTTAGCACAAAAATCTCTACTCATATAGCTTCTATCCGCACCCGAATCAAATAAAACGTAAGCAGATTTATTGTCAATAAGAAACGTACCCGTAACAAGCTCTGGGTCTTCCTGTGCCTCTGCCGCATTAATATTGAAAATTCTTCCGCGGCCTTGTCCATTCGTGTTCTCCTGGTTCGGGAAATTTCTAATAATGTGGCCCGGTTTTCCACATTTATAACAAACTACATTGGCATAACTTGCTCCGACACTACTTGCTCCGCCATTACTCATTATGACACCATTTGTTCCTTTCGTTCTGTTAACCCCTGGTCCCGTAGACCTCACACTTCAACGCGCTTTGACCATTTCTTTTACACTTGTTGCAAAATTTGGTGCAGAACCCCGAGTGATACTTTTCACACCTTTGGCATAGCTGCTTCTGATTGTTGTTGTTATTGCGGTTATTATTGTTGTTGGGATGATTGTTGTAGTAGTAGTAGTAGTAGTAGTAGTAATTGTTGTTGTTGTTGTTGTTGTTGTTGTTGTTGTTGTTGTTGTTGTTGTTGTTGTTGTTCCCGTAGACCTCACACTTCAACGCGCTTTGACCATTTCTTTTACACTTGTTGCAAAATTTGGTGCAGAACCCCGAGTGATACTTTTCACACCTTTGGCATAGCTGCTTCTGATTGTTGTTGTTGTTGCGGTTATTATTGTTGTTGGGATGATTGTTGTAGTAGTAGTAGCAGTAGTAGTAGTAGTAGTAGTAGTAGTTGTTGTTGTTGTTGTTGTTGTTGTTGTTGTTGTTGTTGTTGTTGTTGTTGTTGTTGTTGTTGTTGTTGTTGTTGTTGTTGTTGTTGTTGTTGTTGTTGTTGTTGTTGTTGTTGTTGTTGCTGTTGTTGTTGTTGCTGTTGTTGTTGTTGCTGTTGTTGTTGTTGCTGTTGTTGCTGTTGTTGCTGTTGCTGTTGCTGTTGCTGTTGTTGCTGTTGTTGTTGTTGTTGTTGCTGTTGCTGCTGCTGCTGCTGCTGCTGCTGTTGCTGCTGCTGTTGTTGCTGCTGTTGCTGCTGTTGTTGCTGTTGTTGTTGTTGCTGTTGTTGTTGTTGCTGTTGTTGTTGTTGTTGCTGCTGTTGTTGCTGCTGCTGTTGTTGCTGCTGCTGTTGTTGCTGCTGCTGTTGTTGCTGCTGCTGTTGTTGTTGTTGCTGTTGCGATTGATGTTGCGATTGTTGGGATAGTTGTTGCGATTATTGTTGTAATTGCTGTTGTTGTTGTATTGGTGATTCTTATCACCATTTTCCTCCCACTTTCTTTTGACTTGCTTCACATTGGCCTCTTCAGCAGTCTGTTCTTTAATTCTTTCTTCAATCTGGTTCACTAGTTTGTGAGCCATTCTACATGCCTGTTGTATGGAGGCGGGCTCGTGTGAACTTATATCTTCTTGGATTCTTTCCGGTAATCCTTTCACAAACGCGTCGATCTTCTCTTCCTCATCTTCGAACGCTCCCGGACACAATAGGCATAATTCTGTGAATCGTCTTTCGTACGTGGTTATATCAAATCCTTGGGTTCGTAACCCTCTAAGTTCTGTCTTGAGCTTATTGACCTCGGTTCTGGGACGGTACTTCTCGTTCATCAAGTGCTTGAATGCTGACCACGATAGTGCGTAAGCATCATCTTGTCCCACTTGCTCTAGATAGGTATTCCACCATGTTAACGCAGAACCTGTGAAGGTATGCGTAGCGTACTTCACTTTGTCCTCTTCAGTACACTTACTTATGGCAAACACCGATTCGACCTTCTCGGTCCACCGTTTCAATCCGATCGGTCCTTCGGTTCCATCAAATTCCAAAGGTTTGCAGGCAGTGAATTCTTTGTAGGTGCATCCTACACGATTTCCTGTACTGCTAGATCCAAGGTTATTGTTGGTATGTAGCGCAGTCTGTACTGCGGCTATGTTTGAAGCAAGAAAGGCACGAAATTCCTCTTCGCTCATATTCAAGGTGTGTCGAGTAGTCGGTGCCATTTCCTTCAAAATAGTCAAATGAAACGAGTTAATCATATAGAATATCAAGAGTAGTCAATAGTATTTCGTAGCGTAATATGAACTTATTTATAAAAGCTCTTTCTTCATATTAGCATTTTATACTCTTTAATTCGGGTAGTACCTACCCGTTAAGTTCATACTTAGTAGCTAACATACCATTTCAACTACTACAATTCTATATGAAAAACTAATCACAAAAAAAATATATCATATTCAAACCTTTATACAATAACTTGCAAACTTACAATACCGCTTTTTTTTACATATAGCATGAAATATAGCACATAAAACTTTGATACAAAGTAGTTGCGAAGATAATTCTAGTTAATAAATAAGGCGTTCAGCAAAGGCAATAAAGACACTTAATTCATACGTCCAGAAACAAGTCATGCATTCTGGTTTTACTAGGACTACTTCCCATCCTTGGTCTTGTGGAACATAACCGTTATGGCCGTTGATAAGACAGCGTGTTGTAACGTCGTCAAAGGGACGAGGGTTACGTAATGTCCAACAGTCCTGTAACAATCTAAAAACCTCATTTCTTACCCCAATTACTGACTTCGTCACTTGTGGGAACGTTTTGTTTAATAGTTGTAGCCCGATGTTCTTGTTCTCACTTTGGTGAGAAGCGAACATTACTAACCCGTAAGCATAACATGCTTCTTTATGTTGCATGTTAGCCACTTTTTCTAAATCACGAAGTCCTATATTCGGATATATTGAGTCAAAATACTTTCTTAACCCGTTGCGTAAAATAGCATTTGGGTTCCCCGCAATATATGCGTCAAAGTAAACACATCGTAACTTATGGATTTCCCAATGTGATATCCCCCATCTTTCGAACGAAAGCCTTTTATAAACCAAGGCATTCTTGGAACGTTCTTCGAATGTCTTACAAACTAATCTCGCCTTAATTAGTTGTGCCGAGGAATTCTGACCGACTCTAGACAAGATTTCATCAATCATGTCTCCGGGTAGGTCTCTTAAAATATTGGGTTGTCTATCCATTTTGTGTTTTTATATTGTAAAATAGATAAGAGTTAGATTCATAAAAAAATACTTATTAATACAAGCAATTTTTACATATATCATAAAGTATAAGCACACTATATTACATATATTACACCACACGAATACAACTATCTTATTCCGACTCGCTCATTTCTTCTTCTTCGGTTTTGGTTCGTTTTGCCAAGTTTCTAGGGATATATGATGTTCCCCTAATACGAGCCGTCGTTTTCCACATTGGTTTAGAAAAACCTGTTGGTTTAGAGGTTCCCGGGTTATTGTCACAACTTAAGAAATACGGGTGTTGACGATACATATAAATTTCATCGGGTTTGGAATCAAATTTCTCTATTTTTATGCCCTTTCCCTTATTGTTCTCTTTTGCCTTATTAAATTGTGCTGGGGTAATTTCTATAACATCATCGGAATCCTTGTCGGGATCCGATTCATCGGAGAATTGGTAATCCTCCCAATACTTTGCTTCCTTGGCGGAAACACCATTGACCATAATTAACTTTGGTCGGTTGGTTGAGGATTTTCTTCTACTTAACCGTTTTATTATTTCCCCCACTGGTTCTATTTCTTCTTCCGGTTCCGACTCTTCTTCCGGTTCCTCTTCGGGAACTTGTGAATCAGTCCACGAATCATTCCAATTTACATTTGACTCTTCATTATTATTAGGTGAGTCAATGGGACTTGTTCTAGAGATAGACATCTATCACATAATATCAAACGTGTTAAGAGATTAATATATCACATAATATTCACATGTTAAAAATATATAGTTTCCAACAAAATTTGTTAAGCAATCATTTTTCAAGTAAACACGGTCGAAGTCCAGACTCACTAATGCATCCTAACAAACTCGATAAGACACACTAATGCAAAATTCTGGTTCTCTAAGACCAACGCTCGGATACCAACTGAAATTTCCCGTTCATATTGATTATAAACGTTCCATATTAATTGATTTCGTTGCTAGGTTTTGACCTCTATATGAGACGTTTTTCAAAGACTGCATTCATTTTTAAAACAACCATAACCTTTATTTTATCAATAAAGGTTTCAAAAGCATTACGTAGATTATCAAATAATGATAATCTAAAATATACTGTTTACACACTACCATTACATAATGGTTTACAATAGAAATATATTACATCGACATATGTTTCTTGAATGCAGTTTTTACATAATATCATACAAACATGGACTCCAAATCTTGTCCTTATTTTAGTATGCAACAGCGGAAGCTCTTAATATTCACCTGAGAATAAACATGCTTTAAACGTCAACAAAAATGTTGGTGAGTTATAGGTTTAACCTATATATATCAAATCGTAACAATAGACCACAAGATTTCATATTTCAATATACATCTCATACATAGAGATAAAAATCATTCATATGGTGAACACCTGGTAACCGACATTAACAAGATGCATATATAAGAATATCCCCATCATTCCAGGACACCCTTCGGATATGATATAAATTTCGAAGTACTAAAGCATCCGGTACTTTGAATGGGGTTTGTTAGGCCCAATAGATCTATCTTTAGGATTCGCGTCAATTAGGGTGTCTGTTCCCTAATTCTTAGATTACCACACTTAATAAAAAGGGGCATATTCAATTTCGATAATTCAACCATAGAATGTAGTTTCACGTATTGTGTCTATTTTGTAAATCATTTATAAAACCTGCATGTATTCTCATCCCAAAAATATTAGATTTTAAAAGTGGGACTATAACTCACTTTCACAGATTTTTACTTCGTCAGGAAGTAAGACTTGGCCACTGGTCGATTCACGAACCTATAACAAATATGTACATATATATCAAAGTATATTCAAAATATATTTACAACACTTTTAATACATTTTGATGTTTTAAGTTTATTAAGTCAGCTGTCCTCGTTAGTAACCTACAACTATTGTCCAACGTTAGATGTACAGAAAAAAATTGATATATATTATCTTGAATCAATCCACGACCCAGTGTACACACGTCTCAAGCTAGATCACAACTCAAAGTATATATATTTTTGGAATCAACCTCAACCCTGTATAGCTAACTCCCACATTACTGCATATAGAGTGTCTATGGTTGTTCCAAATAATATATACACATGGGTCGATATGATATGTCAAAACATTTGCATACGTGTCTATGGTATCCCAAGATTACATAATATATTAGAATACATGTATAATACAATATAAGTTAGCTAGGATATGATTAATATAGATTTGTTACCAATTTTCACGTTGCTACAACAAGAAAAATTATCCAATCTTGTTTTACCCATAACTTCTTCATTTTAAATCCGGTTTGAGTGAATCAAATTGCTATGGTTTCATATTGAACTATATTTTATGAATCTAAACAGAAAAAGTATAGGTTTATAGTCGAAAATATAAGTTACAAGTCATTTTTGTAAAGGTAGTCATTTCAGTCGAAAGAACGACGTCTAGATGACCATTTTAGAAAACATACTTCCACTTTGAGTTTAACCATGATTTTTGGATATAGTTTCATGTTCATAAGAAAAATCATTTTCCCAGAAGAACAATTTTTAAATCAAAGTTTATCGTAGTTTTTAATTTAACTAACCCAAAACAGCCCGCGGTGTTACTACGACGGCGTAAATCCGGTTTTACGGTGTTTTTCGTGTTTCCAAGTTTTAAATCATTAAGTTAGCATATCATATAGATATAGAACATGTGTTTAGTTGATTTTAAAAGTCAAGTTAGAAGGATTAACTTTTGTTTGCGAACAAGTTTAGAATTAACTAAACTATGTTCTAGTGATTACAAGTTTAAACCTTCGAATAAGATAGCTTTATATGTATGAATCGAATGATGTTATGAACATCATTACTACCTCAAGTTTTCTGGATAAAGCTACTGGAAATGAGAAAAATGGATCTAGCTTCAAAGGATCCTTGGATGGCTTGAAAGTTCTTGAAGCAGAATCATGACACGAAAACAGTTCAAGTAAGATTTTCACTCGAAATAAGATTGTTATAGTTATAGAAATTGAATCAAAGTTTGAATATGAGTATTACCTTGTATTAGAAAGATATCTTACTGTAAATAAGAAAGATTTCTTGAGGTTGGATGATCACTCTACAAGATTGGAAGTAAGCTAGCAAACTTGGAAGTATTCTTGATTTTATGAAACTAGAACTTGTAGAATTTATGAAGAACACTTAGAACTTGAATATAGAACTTGAGAGAGATCAATTAGATGAAGAAAATTGAAGAATGAAAGTGTTTGTAGGTGTTTTTAGTAATTGGTGTATGGATTAGATATAAAGGATATGTAATTTTGTTTTCATGTAAATAAGTCATGAATGATTACTCATATTTTTGTAATTTTATGAGATATTTCATGCTAGTTGCCAAATGATGGTTCCCACATGTGTTAGGTGACTCACATGGGCTGCTAAGAGCTGATCATTAGAGTGTATATACCAATAGTACATACATCTAAAAGCTGTGTATTGTACGAGTACGAATACGGGTGCATACGAGTAGAATTGTTGATGAAACTGAACGAGGATGTAATTGTAAGCATTTTTGTTAAGTAGAAGTATTTTGATAAGTGTCTTGAAGTCTTTCAAAAGTGTATGAATACATATTAAAACACTACATGTATATACATTTTAACTGAGTCGTTAAGTCATCGTTAGTCGTTACATGTAAGTGTTGTTTTGAAACCTTTAGGTTAACGATCTTGTTAAATGTTGTTAACCCAATGTTTATAATATCAAATGAGATTTTAAATTATTATATTATCATGATATTATGATGTACGAATATCTCTTAATATGATTTATATACATTAAATGTCGTTACAACGATAATCGTTACATATATGTCTCGTTTCAAAATCATTAAGTTAGTAGTCTTGTTTTTACATATGTAGTTCATTATTAATATACTTAATGATATGTTTACTTATCATAATATCATGTTAAATATATATACAACCATATATATGTCATCATATAGTTTTTACAAGCTTTAACGTTCGTGAATCACCGGTCAACTTGGGTGGTCAATTGTCTATATGAAACCTATTTCAATTAATCAAGTCTTAACAAGTTTGATTGTTTAATATGTTGGAAACACTTAATCATGTAAATAACAATTTCATTTAATATATATATAAACATGGAAAAGTTCGGGTCACTACAGTTCGAAAGGTTAGAGTGGATGGTTTGTGAAGTCTCCGATTCGTGTTTTCTTTTATTTGGTTAAGAGGTTTATTGTCTGTATTTTCGTTTTGTTCGTTCGTTATAGTTCCTTTAGTTTGCTTGGTTTAGTTATCTTGATTGTAGTTTGTTTGTAGTTTGCTTGAGTTGTTAGGTTTTTGGGTTTTTGGGCCTCGTTGCCTATGCTTGTATCTTTGTTTCGGCTCTTCATTTTTTTGAAGAAGGTCCCGTGTTTTTATAAAGTTTCAGTTTTTAACCCCCAAAAAAGGGAGCAATAAATGTGTGTTTAGATTAAAGTAGCAAGAACTGAATCTTATAGCTAGAGTCGAAGCTTATGGCTGTAACTGAAGTTTATTTTTGAAGTTAAAAGCTGAAACTTAATAAGTGTTTGGTACTTCTTAAATGGTTATAAATTGACTAATATGAATAATGATTAAAATGCAAAATAATTAAATGAAAGATTTTTTTAGTGATTTTTCATTTAATAAGCTCTACTTTTTTTTTTAATAAACTAACTAGGTAGGAGGAACTTATTGTTTAACAACTTATTATTTTTATAAGTTCTACTTCTTATTTCATTCAAACAAAATTTATAGCTTAGAACTTAGAATTTGTTAAAATTATAAGATCAAGCTCTCAAAAGCTCTCATAACCTCGCGGCCAAACACACTCTAAAATATTATCAAATTGAGCAATATTGGATGATCACGTCACGTTAAGGTCATGCTAGCTTCATCATCCTCTATTACAGTATGATTATTATTATTTTTTTTTATTTTTCTCATAAAAAATATATTACCTCTCATCGCAATACGCGATTCTCTACCTCGTTTGATACAAATCTCAGTATACATTTAAATCTACTAATCATTCAACGTAAACGATACTACTAACTTACTACAACCGCATACACGTAGTAACTAACCAGCAACGATAAACGACCGATACACAACAAACCTAAACTGCAAACGAATCATTGAAGAAAGCTGACTCGACAGCAACCACCAACCAACATCAAAACATATAACCTCTGAGCCTGAATTATAACCCCGCACCATGAAACCTAACCTACCACTAGGGATGACAATAGTCACCCGATATATTGAATATCCATCCGATTAATAGTGGATATGGATGATCTAAACTGATGATTAGTGAATACATATACAGATATGGATAAGCTAAAATTAAACTGGTATGGATAAAATGTTATATATTTATTTAAACCTGAAATATATATATATATTTATATATATATATATATATATATATATATATATATATATATATATATATATATATATATATATATATATATATATATATATATATATATATATAGGGGCATGATCAATGGGGAAGTAACCAATCGGGGGGAAGCGGTGGGAAGCAAAATATTTTATTTTTTTTCGTTTTTTTGGAATTTTTTTTTTCCGGCATCAAGATCACACGAAAATATGAACATTTAGAAGAGACACTTCGTGATGAATGTTATTATTTAGGCGGGAAAACGATCGACAAAAATAACATTCAAGATAATATTGTTCGTGAAGAATATGAACGTTTTTTTTTCCATGTTTTGTGAAGTAAAATTTAACCCGGTTTAGGGTTTAGGGTTTAGGATTTAGGGTTTGGTGTTTTGGGTTTATTCCATAAACCCAAAACACCAAACCCTAAACCCTAAACCCTAAACCCTAAACTCTAAACCGTTCGTGTTAAAAACTCAATCTAAATCCTAAATCTAAACCCTAAACCCTAAATTTCTAAAACCTAATATCTAAACCCTAATATCTAAACCCCAATAGCTAAAACCTCAACATGCGCTCGAAAAACATGAGAATTGTTATATATTACTTCTTCGAGCGTTTTCCCGCCAAAATAAAAATATTTATCACAAAGTGTCTACTAAATGTTCATATTTTCATCCCATCTATAATGTTCGTGAACAAGGTTTTTCAAAAAACGAAAAAAAAAAAGTTTTTGCTTCCCCCCGCTTCCCCTCGATTGGTTACTTCCCTCTTGATCCTACCACTATATATATATATATATATATATATATATATATATATATATATATATATATATATTTGTGTGTGTGCATGTATACACATGTACATATTTGCTATTACAATACCTTTTGTTTGTAATCATATATTTAATTCATTATAATATCACAATAAAACACG
Source organism: Rutidosis leptorrhynchoides (assembly GCF_046630445.1). Classification (NCBI taxonomy): domain Eukaryota; kingdom Viridiplantae; phylum Streptophyta; class Magnoliopsida; order Asterales; family Asteraceae; genus Rutidosis; species Rutidosis leptorrhynchoides. The sequence goes on along the minus strand of NC_092333.1, from coordinate 702,279,366 downwards.
TATATGTAACCAAATATACGTACACATTACAATATTAAATTTGGCACGCTCTGTTTAGTATTAAATGTAAGAAATTATATTCTATCGTCAACAAAGATCACACGTGCTTATGTTCAGATTTTAAGTAGTCATGGCATAAGTATTTTTGTTAATCCGTTTAATCCATTCAATATGGATATGGATGGATAAACTGAAATTAAACAAAAATTGATTGATATCGATATAGATAAACAAAAATTAAATGAATATAAATATGAATGCTACATCACTCGATTTATATATGATTCATTGTCGTTCATACTTACCACTCGCACGCAAATAAACAAGAGTCCTTAGCTTGCTCAACACCACCACAAGAGGCAAACCCTCAAGTATGTCTACACAACCACAAGATTTGCCCGTCGAGAGATTTTCAGATTTAAGAACATGCATTTCGAGACCACTATCAGAAAACTGAAGAGACCTCTCGTCAGTTAGCAAATCCTGAAGGAAACCAAACAAAATTGTTTACTCATAATTGTTTGCAAAATAATAAGACCTATCTAATGTTTTAGGATACATAACGAGCAATTTATTATTATATCAATAGAGAATAGTCTATATAAAATTATTTCAATAAGCTATTTTACTATATCTATCTGAAAGCAGCCTTAATAGAAATGGGTTGGGTTTGTTCGCACGTTGTTGCGGGCATGATGGCTATCGTTGTACCAAATTACATGTTTTTCATTAAAATGTTTTACCCATAACGAGTTTAACAAAATCAATAAAATAATTACCTCATTCAACCTATCAAATCCACGGAATTTAATTTTCTATAACTAATCTAATAAAGCCCACGTATATTTAGGGAAGGGGAAAAAAAACCCGTACTCGATGAAAAAACACGAAACCTAATATTTTTGGCCCGGGTTCGGGCCGGGTATGCGGATGGTTGTTTATTTTTTTTTGCGGGTCCGGGTCCGGGGATTCTTAGACACAAACCCGATTACCCGGCCCGTATACCTAAGAAAAGACCCGACACCATATACCCGGACCGTAAACCCGATACCCGGTCCATAAACCCGATTACTTGACCTGGATGCCTGAAAAAAAACTTGATACCCGTGGGAAAACCCATTTACCCAATAGTTCGAAAGTAAATTGGGACCCGAATAACCGTGGGAAAACCCGTTTACCCACTAGTTAGTAACTAATGGGAACCCGACGGATCCAGGTTCGGGAGGGGTTTTTTAATCAGGTTCGGGTCTAGTATTACCTAAACCTGGCCCAAACCCACTCCGATGTCACCCCTAACACTGGATGAATAGTAAATATATTATACGGAGTAACTTTTTTATCGACAACCCTAAGAATTATCGTTAAAATACACGTACAGAAGAATGACCGTCAAATAAATGTCAATAATAGGTGACATGAACTACCCATTAACAATGGCCGAGTGTCATTAACTATTATTATTTTATTATGAAAACTAAAAAATTAAAAAGTATAAATTGAATCAAATTTAACAATCTTTTATAAAGAATATATGATATATGATATAAATGTTGAATCAAAAGTGAAATCAAACTATTTATGTAAAAGGTCAAACAACTTGCAAAGCCGGTAAGTAGGAACAGCAATAATAACCCGATTCAGCGGATATCTATCTGATCTACCCGTTTTCTTATGGATATGAATGAACTTAAATGGATATGAATACGAATATGGATGAATCTAAATGGATATGGATATGGATATGGATGAAAAATTTCATCATGGATTAATCCATTAACACCCAAAATACATATACAAATACATAAACATAAATATAAATATAAATATAAATATAAATATAAATATAAATATATGTTTACATATTAACTATTACGAATGCATTTACCGTTAGATTTATAATTTGTTTTCAACCGTATAATAAAATAACTATGATATATTACAATAAACACGTATAGCTGACAATATAAACGAACGAATTACATATTTAATTTTCTATAATCTATGTTTGATAAAAAAATTTAACAAATGGTTCCATCTTCGATAAAGATTACACATTCTTGTGGATATATTTTTATTATGCCATGTTATATATATATATATATATATATATATATATATATATATATATATATATATATATATATATATATATATATATATATATATATATATATATATATGTGTGTGTGTGTGTGTGTGTGTGTGTTTTCTATTCTACTTTTTTGTTTTCATAGCATATAACATAATATTATAACATCTTTTTAATATTCAATGGATATCAATTAATCCGCTTCATCCAGTGGACATGGATGTGGATGGATGAACAAAAATTAAATAGATATTAATATGAATATAAATGTGATATCGATACAACATCAACCGATCCATATCCGATTCATTGTCATCCTACCGGTAAGCCACACACCAAAACTATCATTGGAATTAAACACCATCAATGTTGATTTAAAAATAAATATATGAAACTACTCTATCGTTACGGTATCATACGACACCCTGAATATATTTTTTACGTATCAAACGACAAGTCGTCCTTCAAATATTAGTTATTTTGTAAATATTGAATGATTCAATATTCAGTTGAAGCATTATAAATGGTTCAGGAACTTCACCCTTGCTCAAAAGTTTAATCGCTTATTTCGTTTAGAAAATGACCCGAACTGCGAGGTGTGTGATAGGTTGCAACATGGTTCCTGGATTTGGCATTGGATCAGACCTCTGTCCATATCAGTAAATCTTGATCAGATGCTTCACGGTCTACATGCGGTGCACATGAATAGTAACGATTATTGTTGGCGTTGGAGATTTAATTTCTGATGGCATTTTTACGGTCCATAGGGTGCGTAGTCTTCTCAATGAAGCTATGCTTCCTTGTTTTTTTTTCAGGCCATCGGATGGTGTAAACTTATACCCATCAATGTGTATATATTTATACGGAGGCTATTTAATGATCAAATTCCTACACGTGTGAACCTTACTATTAAAGGTCTTGATATTAGCTCGATTGTATGCCCGAATTGTGGTATTGTAAGGGACTCTCGCAATCACATGTTTCTTCATTGCTCATTGGCAACAACTCCCTGGCGAAAGATATGTATGTGGGTAGGCATTGTATGGCTTTCACAAAGACTCTACTAGCGATCTCTTTTCTTGGATTGATGATGTCTTCGGGACTCGGATACATTTGGGTTGGTTTAACTGTATTACGACTGCCACCTTATGGTGGATTTGGAGATTACATAATAATGACACCGTTCATGACTCTTGTGAAGTTAGAAAATGTGACTTATTCAATATCATTAAATTAGTTATTTTTTTGGCTTAAATCTTAAAGTAAAATTGCGCCAGATTTGAATACTTTGCTTTGTAATTTTATGTAATCTTTTTTTTTTTTTTTTTTTTTTTTTTTGGTCTAGCTCAATGCTAGGCTTATTTTATAATAAAATTTCAATCGTTCGAAAAAAAATTAGACTGTAGTTTAAAAAAAAAATTACTGAGCCTGTAAAATTGAACTGTAGTTTAAAAAAAAAATTATAGTATGTCTTCATGTAAATTTACGGAGCCTTTCTATTCTTTTTTCCCTTTTATTCTTTTCTCAATGAACATAGATGTGTATGCTTAAAAGTATTCTATTTGACAAACAATATCTTTATACGTGTAGGATCCATACGCTGTAGCTACTTAGTACGTACTGTAGTACTTACTGTATATATTTTAAAAAACAAAAACATACTTGTGAATAAAATCTCTTTGGACTTTGATTTAAAGTGCTTCTTTAGCATCTAGAGCCTTCAAGTCATATCATTTAACAAAAGACAACGTAGTTTGATTTTTTATATTTCAAAAAGTCTAACAAACAACACCTGCCTAAATTTAATTACTCGTACTTAGCAAATAGCAATTGCTCATGTATATTTGAAGCATACGTACAAATATCAAAGAGAAAAGGTAGGGTCAAACCAATGATGATTGATTATCACATAACCCATTACTTTATTCCTACTAATAACTCCATGATTAGATAATCCAATTCATCATACTGTATATTATATTGCACCATACACCAATAGACAATTTATTGACATCCATTCATTGGTTTAAACTATGCCTGATAAATGAATCAGGTTGGGTCGGTTTGAGTAACGGATCAAAATAGTTCTGGGTTGAAATGAGTCATAGGTCAAACGGGTCAATTTTTTAAACGGGTCAAAATAGTTCAGGTTGGGTCGGTTTGGGTAACGGATCGAAACGGGTCACAGGTCAATTGGGTCAAATGAGTCAAACGGGTTACATCGCTTTTTCTACACTTATTACAATTTTTATTTTATTTTATTAATATACATAATAAATGATATAACCATGAATGCTTTTATAAATTTTTGACGGATGAAACTTTCTATGCTTGACCCATTTGACTCATTCACAAAATCCATTAGACCTATTTCTATTTATTGATCTTTGAGTAGTGATACTCATTAGACCCGTTCCTTCATTTTTTGTATAGGACTCAATATGTTGGAGAGAAACTCATTTGAATCTTCCTTTAAGTTTTGATTTACATTGTTCGACCTAATTTTTCTCAAGATCCAATTGACCTGAAAGCTTAACCCATTTGAGTCGAATTTGAGTGTTTGGGTCTCAATTCCCAAGTATAGTTTAAACCAAAATGATCGATACTTATTTTGTCTTTTTCCTTTTCTTTATTCTTTTCGTCCCATATTAGTGGTAATCAAACAAAAAAAATACACATTTAGGAAATATTATATAAGTATTATACTTTCTTTTTCATTTTCATTTATACCATTACCTTTTTTTCTTTTAATCATATCCATATACATTAAGGGCAGGATTAGGGATGACATCGGGTCGGGTTTGAGTCGGGTCTAGGTAATTTCAGACCCGAACCCGATTAAAAAATCATTTCCCGAACCAAGACCCATACATGTCCTCATTTACCTACTAACTATCGGGTTCTCGGGTTTCCGCAAGAGTAAACGTGGATCCTCATGTACTTATTAACTCTCGGGTTACCGGGTTTTCTCGCAGGCATCGAATATCCTCATTGACTCATTGTTAGTCATTCTCATTCACCATTCATCTATTTAATTTTTTGTTTCGATAATGCTATTAAAATGAAGACTAAATCATAATGACTATAAATAAATACCGAACAATAGTACAATATCAAATTGTAGCTTATATTATTCTCTTAATATACTATGTCTAAAAGTAGCCTACTGATGTTGTTGTTATTATTAAATTTTATTATTGTATTAATGAAATTGAAATTTCCTTTGGGAAGATATATTGGTATACAGGTCAGGTATGCGATTTTGTATCAAAACCCATCCCCATACCTGAACCCGCAAAAAATTTAAAAACTATCCCCAAACTCGGCCCCTGACCCGAATCCGACCAAAAGTGTCAGGTTTCGGGTTTAACCATCGGGTACAGGTCATTTTGCCATCCCTAGACATAATAATATAACTTAATCTTCTTATTCTTTTTTATTTATGGTAAATCTTTTTTATTTATGGTAATGGACAATTAATTATAGACAAGTGAAGTAACTTTTTTTCTTCTATTTTTCATATATTTTTTGAAGTGACCCGTCCTAATCCATGAGGACGAATACTGATAATGCTAAAAAGAAACATATATTTAGTATCAATATCCTTCCAATATGTAAAGCTTTTAGTTACTATTGTTCTACTTTTATGTAATAATCGTTTAAATAAATAAGTGCGAAGACAAAAGAAGAAAACGACGATTTGAAGACGCAAACGACCAAAAAGCTAAAAAGTACAAAGTACAATCCAAGTGGTTCAAATTATTGATGAGAAACATCTAGAAATTACAAGAGTACAAGCCGCAAAACGCAAAGTACAATATATTAAATTATACGAAAAGGCGTTCGAAAATCCGGAACCGACACATGAACCAACTATCAACGTGCGACTCAACGGAGCTAAAATTACAAGTCAACTATGCACAAGAATATAATATTATATATAATTAATTATATATATATATATATATTATATATTATTTTAATCAAAGCAGCCCACGTTTAATTCATTTGGTGAGCTGGAATTTGAAGCTCCGCACTCGCGGAGCTGAGAAGCACAAAACCTCCGCACTCGCGGAGCTGTACAGTTCAAAGTGGGCCTATAAAAGGCCGCGCATTCTGATCGATTTCCTGACACCATTTTCTATCTATCTCTCTCAATTTATATTTATATTTATATTTTATAATTTTAATTTTAAGTTTAAGTTAATAATAATAAGGTTATTGTAAGAATGTTTTAAGGTTTTGTAAGTCGGAACTCTGTCCTTGTAACGCTACACGATAAATAATCACTGTAAGTTATGTTCTTCCTTTTTAAATTAATGTATCGTAACTAAGTTATTATTATGCTTATTTGAGCTGAAGTAATCGTGATGTTAGACTGAATATTAAGATAGGGTTATTGGATTTTGTACCATAATTAAAGTTTGGACAAAAGACCGACACTTGTGAACATTGGACTATTGACTATTAATAGGTAGGGGGTATTGTCTAATCGAATGACAACTCATTGGAACATGTCGAACCTATCTTCAAATTAGTTAATCTAATAATTATTAAAATGATTATGTATGTCCTATTTAGTGACGTGTATACGATATCTTTTACGATCATTTAATTAATTATTCGGGTTGGGTAATTGATTATTCATTCTGATCAAGTGGGTAAATTAATATTCATATCTCATTAAAACAGGGGTGGATTACATACAAGGATAATTGGTGTAATTGTTAACAAAGTATTAAAACCTTGGATTATACGCAGTCGATAACCTGGTGTAATCATTAAACAAAGTATTAAAACCTTGTTACAGTTCGAATCCCTAATTAGTTGGAATATTTGACTTCGGGAATAAGGTTAATTTGACGAGTATTTTATAATTATGACCGATGGACTATTATGGACAAAAACCAGATAGGTATCAAATAAATTCAGGACAAAGGACAATTAACTCAGATAAATAAATTAAAATCAAAACGTCAAACATCATGATTACGGAAGTTTAAATAAGTATAATACCTTTATTTCATATTTCATCGTACCTTTATTTACTGTCATTTTAATTACTGCAATTTACTTTATCGCAATTTAAATTCTGTCATTTTATTATCGTACTTTTATTTTATCGCATTTTTATTTATCGTCATTTACTTTACGCTTTAAATTAAGTTATATTTATATTTAATATTTTACATTAGGTTTTAATTGTGACTTAAGACATAAAATCGACAAACCGGTCATTAAACGGTAAAACCCCCTTTTTATAATAATAATAATACTACTTATATATATATATATATATATATATATATATATATATATATATATATATATATATATATAGTTTAAAATAAATATAGCGTTAAACTTAGTGAGCTCCCTGTGGAACGAACCGGACTTACTAAAAACTACACTACTCTACGATTAGGTACACTGCCTATAGTGTTGTAGCAGAGTTTAGGTATATCCAATCTATAATCTATAAATAAATAATAAAACTTGTGTAAAATTGTATCGTATTTCGTATTAAAAACAATAATAGTATTTCGTATACACCGCTGCACACATCAAATACAATAACATATGGTTACATTGCGAGGTATTTGACCTCTATATGATACATTTTACAAATCTTGCATTCGTTTTTAAAAGACAAACTTTCATTACATCGAAAGTTGACGGACATGCATACCATTTCATAATATCCAAACTATAAATGACCTAATCTGTCATTTATTTAATAATAATCTTTATTGAACTCAACGACTTGAATGCAACGTCTTTTGAAATATGACATGAATGACTCCAAGTAATATCTTTAAAATTAGCAAATGCACAATGAAAGATTTCTTTAATACCTGAGAATAAACATGCTTTAAAGTGTCAACCAAAAGTTTGGTGAGTTCATTAGTTTATCCTAATCGATCATTTCCATAATTTTAATAGACCACAAGATTCTCATTTTTCCATAAATCTCATTACACTCGCAAGTGCATAGAAATCATTCATATGATGGACACCTGGTAACCGAATTAACAAGCATACTCGCAAGTATGCTATATAACGGCAATCGCATTCACCTTTTTAAAATCGAAGTACTAAAGCATTCCAAATTCCAGAATGGGGTTTGTTAGGCCCATAGATCTATCTTTAGGATTCGCGTCAACTAGGGGTCATTTCCCTAATTCTTAGGTTACCAGACTTGAAGGGGCGATATTCGATTTCGATAATCCAAACATATAATGTAGTTTCAAGTACTTGTGTCTATTTCGTCAAACATTTATTAAACAGTGCATGTATTCTCAGTCCCAAAATATATATTGCAAAAGCATTTAAAAAGGGAGCAAATGAAACTCACAATACTGTATTTTATAGTAAAAATACATATGACAACATTGAACAATGAAAGGTTGGTCTTGGATTCACGAACCTATATTAAGTATATATATATTTATATAATGATCAATATCTGTCTAACAATTTAGGTCAAGTCGGAGTGTATCACAATCCTAATGCTCGAGATCGATATGCAAAAGTTAATAAAAATCACTTTGACCCAAAATAATTTCCAAAATCTATACATGTTTAAATATAGTCGTTTTATATATTTAAATATATTTATCAGGTTTTATTAGAGTAAATAATACAAATCTTTTATAAACATTTATATTAAAATTTATATACGATAAAAAAAATATACATTTATATATAAAATTTATAAAGTTTACTTAATATCATAAAAATATTGTGGTATGTATTATTAATATAATTATCATGCGTGTGATAAAAATATCTTTGCAGTAAAAATGATATATATATTAAAAATGATAATTTTAATAAAAAATACTAATTTTAATATTAATGATACTTTTAATAATAACGATAATGATAAAAATAATAAAATGATAGTTTTTATACAATGTTAATTTTTAATAATAACGATAACTTCAGTCATAAAATCAATATTAATAATTAATATTAATAATAACCTTAATGATAATAACGATAGTAATAATAATAACAATAACAATTTTTAATAATAATACATATATTAATAATGGTAATGATAATAATAATAATAATTAGATAATAATAACGACGATAATAACGACGATAGTAATAATAATAATCATTTTAATAAAATTAATGATAATTCAGTTGACTATATCTTTTAAACCGTTCATCGAAATCAAACGCTTTCTAAATGAAAAATTATTAATTTTTCGCCAGCTTTCTAACGACATGCATATCATATACCTTATCTCAGTCGCATATGTAATAAATTCATAATTTATCATAAACTATCTAACGACAAAATTAAACATACAAGCATGTATGATCATATATACTCGAGCACTAGTCAGGGATACACTATTAATATATAAAAGATAAGATATGAATGCTCACGTATCAATATTGAGATTCAATATTGCAGGAAAGTACGTAGACGCAACGGAGATGATAAACACTAGATTTGACTCACGAGCATACCCCCGAATAACACCCATAACCTCCATAGCTATAACCCATAATTTTCTTAGCTCTATCCCACTAGAAAACTCGTTTTGTAAATATTTGGGTAGAACCTCGTCGTAGTATTTTATGTAAATACTAATACTAATAATACTAATACTAATGGTAATAATAATAATAATAATAATAATAATAATAATAATAATAATAATAATAATAATAATAATAATAATAATAAAACTTGTATTTTACTTCTCGCGACACATACCTTTATTAATAATTAGACTTATTCGCCAATAAATAATATCTCAAGGAATGTAATTTATACATTTGAGTGTTATGGTCATTTGCTTCTTTAAATCGTAGTCTCGTTATTTACTAATATATATATATATATATATATATATATATATATATATATATATATATATATATATATATATATATATATATATATATATATATATATATATATATATAAGTATTATTTTAAATCGGCACGTCTTATAACTATTAATATTATATTTTATCACATTGTAAAATATATATATTTTCATTTAGAAATATAAATTTGTACGTATAATATGTAAATGAGATATTTAATTAATAATATAATATTTAGTTTTTCCAAGTTAATTATATTTCAAAGTTCATTTTAAAATCGTTTAGAAACTGTTATAACACATAACGTTTACGCTTTAAAACTTAATTCATTTATGCGACAACGTTTATTTTAACTTCTCAAACGTTCTAATTAATATATCTAAATACTAATTGAATCAAATAAACTAGGGTTACTATCATTTTGAAATCATATATATTCAATATTCATAAACACGTTTTAAATACACGTTGCGAATTATTTATATACCTAATTCTAATAATTAGCATATATATTCAAATTATGTTATTTAAACAAAACATTTTAAATAATTGAAAAACGTTTTCGCACGTTTGAAAATAGATCAATTGAATATTATAAAATTTAATTTTCCACTAACTTTTGTCTAACTCTCGTTAAGTGACACTTTTGTTCTTACTTGTAAATCACTTTACCATTTTCCGAATAATGATAAAAAGGACAGATTTCTTAAATCACGGTGGACCTCACAATAGAGACCCGTAATCATATCTTAATATATCTGATAAACCAATCACTTGATATTATCTTTTAATTCCGCTGATAAATATATTGAAACGAATACGTTCATGAAAAGTATTATACATCTAATACATTATTAACGTTTTCAAGTTATAATATCTATACATATATATATACATATATATTCATATCTAGTTATATAATGATTCGTGAATCGTCGGGGTTTAGTCGAGGTTAAATGAATGTATGAACACAGTTTAAAATCTTTGAAATTCAACTTAACAAACTTTGCTTATCGTGTCGGAATAATATAAAGATAAAGTTTAAATTTTGTCGAAAATTTCCGGGTTGTCACAGTACCTACCCGTTAAATAAATTTCGTCCCAAAATTTGATTGGGATGGTCATGGCTGACAATAAGTATGTTTTCATGACGTATACTAGCTGACAATTAGAGTTTAATCATCACCGAGCAATATAGTCAAAATAATTTGATTTGGTGAAGAGTACGAGTGAAGCTATCATAGAAAAGTGAAATGGAAAAAAAATAAAATTTCGTCATATTTTTTGACGTAGATAGAGTTGATTTTCGGAGTTCAAGGGATTTAAAGAAAATCTTCATAATCTATATGATCTGATTCTTCGGTGAATAAGGAAGTTAAGATCTCTTTAATTAAATGCGGTAATCTATCTCGATTGCTCTGTCAGATATTTTACTATAAATCTACCCCCTTCGTTTCCTTATTTCCACAACTCATACTTTCTATTCTTTCTTCCTCAGCTCATACTTTAAAGCATTTGTCAATATGCTTCATCCAGTTCTGATTCTTGATATACTCCTAACTTTCATATCTATCATTCTTCTTTTTCATCTGCCGCCAGAGGAATCTATTCACTTCTACTATACTCTTGGGATTATTGTGTTTTTAGTTCTCCCATGTCTTTATGTTGCTATATGCATCGATATCTTCGGTTTGTAATTTCTGGGTTGTTGTTGGGTTTTATATTCTTTCTTATATTTCGATGTCTCATCTTCTGTCTTTCTATAATCATTGACATCCACAGTTAATACTCTCTTCAATTTACTATGATTTATACTCCCATTTTTATTTCGGATCTTCATTCTTTTGTTTTCTCTTTCCGACTTTAAGTCAAGCGAATAATCTTCCAGAATTCGTAGATATGAATTTCGGAATGAACATAGTTAATGTTCTAAGAAAGAAACGGTAATAGCACAATCTAACTTGTCAAATTACCAGAATTCAAGGGAAAGATAGGATTATCAAGAAAATATGTTCTTGATATGTTTATAGATTAGATAGAATGTAAGAGTCGTGTAACATGGCACATGATGACGTTATAGTCTGTGAATTATCACGTTCTATTTAGAAACTCAGCATGACTTACTATAATATAATCACGTTGATCAAATATCGTTATATTATACTAACTCATGCTTCAGTTCCCAACACTACTTCAAAAACATTCATATTTTAAACTCAAAGGTTTTCAGAATATAGAAACTAAACAGTTTCCTTTATGATGTAATACAGGTAGCGCGAAGAGGTATTTGATTTCGGATAACAATAGTTATGAAGATATCTTCAGGAATATCAAAGATATTTATAATGAAAGATATGATGATATCTTAGAATTTTTAACATCGGTGGATGATGATGAAGATTTGTCCGTAAAGATTTAGAATCAGGAGCAAGGTATTCGATAATAATTTCAGTAGACACTGAATCATTTAGATTCGTTGAAGGTAGGTTTAGTCTTTGTGATTTGTCCACAGCCTCCTTCATAGTTTGCTCAATCCGTTTTTCAGTTCCAAACCTTCTCTTTTTCTGAGCTTTGCCAACGCACTATTCTTTATCATCAAGCTTTTGACTGTTAAGGTCGTTTACAGTTTTTGCTGCTTCATCAGCATTTTTAAAAATTTCGAGAACTAGTTCGTAGTTTAGGGTGTTTTTCAGAAACTTCACATTCGAAATATGTAAGTATAGGAGATGGACGTTATATGTATATATATAACTGTTGATGTAGACATGCTGCAAGATTTCAAAATACTGATTGCTGATTCTCGATAATTGGTATGGCAATTCTCGTTACAAGGTGCGGATGAGTATATGATAGAGTTTCAATGAATATAATGATTTTTCTAAAATTTAAAGATTAATGAAGTTGTTGGTAAGTTTACTGCTAATGTGGTGGAATATAAATGGTTCCCCAGTAACGACGGTGAAAGGGCAACGTATATATCGAGATTATAATAAGACTGTTTCGACTAAAAAATCGAAGTTGACTTGCTGGAGCTGTGACAAAACTGGCTACTTTGGAAAGGGATTGCAAAGTTATTTTAGCTAATAAATGCCAAAGGGTCTGACACGGATACGTGTTAAACTATGACTTTGGTTTCGAGGGTTTTTTAGGTACAAGACTGCGGGTAATATGTGGTTGGATCATCATCTCGATTTTTCATTATTTGAAGTGTCTTCAGGAATTTCGTGGTGTTGGAACACAGATTGTAATCGTTAATATACGTATGATGTTCTAGGATTTTGAATGATACAAATATTTTTTTCTGGGTTCTATGAGTAAAAATGATGTCCTAGCACAGTTTTGAAGTCAAAGTATAACTTCAAAAGATGTAGGGATCTAAGAGTGATGCCTTCTGTTAAATCTTGATTTGGATTTTGATTTGTCAAAATCAGAATATATAATCAAATTTGAATGAGAATGGTTGTTTTGATTTCTATGAAAGAATGTATATCGTTGTGAAAGTAGTGAGTATAGTTGATGATTGCTGAATCAGAATCGAATAATGTAACATATTAATTGTGAATTTATATCTCCTGGGTACTACCTGCCCGTTAAAAGTTTCACAAGTAATATTTTATACAAGGGAATTTTTATCACAGTCTTTATGAAAATATATATACATGTATATTTTCTTCAGATGTAATATAGATTTAATGAGTTAATATCATATTAAGCTTATTTAATTTTCGGCTGGAACTAGAAATGAATTAATCTCTAACATTAAAGATTACATAATCTTCACAGAGTATTTCACTACTGTGGTTAATACTTCGTTATTTATTCTTATTGATATTTCCTCAGTGAATCATGTTGATGCTCATAGAACTCTTGCTAACTTCGCAAGGTACAAATGATGTTTCTTAGAGAGTTTTGAGTATATCGAAGATGAAAGTGTAAAACCAAACATATAATTGAATAATACACTTGATTTATTATGAAATGGAATTCATTGAATTGAAACAGAAATTGTAGTTAACGATGGTTAAGTCGTTAATCGAAGGATTATAGTATGTTAGTAATATGAATTTAACCGAGTAGTATCTACCCTTTTTCAATTCATACATAATAGCTTAATACGAAAAGATTTATGATGGTTTCAAAATTTATATATATATATATATATATATATATATATATATATATATATATATATATATATATATATATATATATATATATATATACACACACATAAATATAAATTCTTCAGAGGAATTGAGTTAATACGTCATATTTCGTTGATACAATATACTCGTTGTTGATTCGAAATGATGTCCACGGTGATTCTTGAACTGACGGAGTTTGTGATGTTATAGGTGTTGCTAGTGCTGATGATGCTGACGGTACTGACGGTGTTGGTGATGCTGACGGTACTGTTGATGCTGCTAGTAAACAAGTCTAGCTTGTACTTCGAGCACCATCCTTGTCAGGGTTTCTATTCCTCCCTGTATCATCTCTTTCCATCCATTCATCTTGGTTTACGGCTATGATTAGAATAAATAATCTCTAAAACTTTAGAGATTACATAATCACTGTAGAATATTTCTCCGATGAAGTTATGATTTAGTACTTCATCGTTTGTTGTTGTTGATATTCCTTGGTATCTACAGGGTGTATGACGTTGATGCTCGAGGTACGGATTGTGATGTTGAGGTGTGAGATGCGGATGTTGTTGTTAGTGGTGGTATTGGTACAGTTGGCGTTGATGATGGTGGTACTGTTGATTCCGGAGATGCTGCTGGTGCTTGTAACCTTTGCACCATATTCTCCAAAGCCACCACTCTAGAGCGAAGTTCGTTAACTTCTTCTATTACACTGGGGTGATTGTCGGTTCGGACGAGCGGATGGATAAGATCTAAAATTCGAGATAGTATATAGTCATGACGAGATACCCTGGAAATGAGAGGGAAAATGGTATTACGAACAGGTTCGCCGGTAAGTGCTTCAGGTTCTTCACCAAGAGGGAAATGTGGTGGATGGAAGGGATCGCCTTCCTCTTGTCTCCATTGGTTTAGTCAGCTACGAACTCATCCCCAATTCATCCAGAATAGATGATGCCTTATTGGTCGATCCATTCCGGTCACACTGCTTTCGGTGCTCGAGTGAAACTCCATATCGGAATCCGAGGGACTTGAACTAGTGGCGAGTTCCGTTTCGTACGAATGAATAAAGGATTTTTCGATATGAAATGATTTTCGGCTATCGGATGGTATTCTAATTACATAGAATATCTATATATATAGAGTAAAAGATTTCGTAGATTACGGAGAAATTTACGGAATATGTCAGGCAAAGTTTACAGTAACAGATACGCTAAGATATGAGTTAGCAGATATGCTAAGATATGAGTTTTGTCTATACACTATTCATGCAATCAATGCAGTAAGATGTGTCTAGACTAAGAATGATAAGCATGTAATTTTCGACAAGAAATGATAAGCAAAACTTTTGACATGCAGCTAAGGTCGAAGTCCAGACTTACTAATGCATCTTATCAACTATCTGTTAGACACACTAATGCAAGACCTGGTTCGCTAAGACCACCGCTCTGATACCACATGAAGTGACCCCTCCTAATCCATGAGAACGAATACAATAACATATGGTTATATTGCGAGGTTTTTGACCTCTATATGATACATTTTACAAATCTTGCATTCGTTTTTAAAAGACAAACTTTCATTACATCGAAAGTTGACGGACATGCATACCATTTCATAATATCCAAACTATAAATGACCTAATCTGTCATTTATTTAATAATAATCTTTATTGAACTCAACGACTTGAATGCAACGTCTTTTGAAATATGCCATGAATGACTCCAAGTAATATCTTTAAAATGAGCAAATGCACAGCGGAAGATTTCTTTAATACCTGAGAAGAAACATGCTTTAAAGTGTCAACCAAAAGGTTGGTGAGTTCATTAGTTTATCCTAATCGATCATTTCCATAATTTTAATAGACCACAAGATTCTCATTTTTCCATAAATCTCATTACACTCGCAAGTGCATAAAAATCATTCATATGATGGACACTTGGTAACCGAATTAACAAGCATACTCGCAATTAAGATATGAATGCTCACGTATCAATATTGAGATTCAATATTGCAGGAAAGTACGTAGACGCAACGGAGATGATAAACACTAGATTTGACTCATGAGCATACCCCCAAATAACATTCATAACCTCCATAGCTATAATCCATAATTTCCTTAGCTCTATCCCACTAGAAAACCCGTTTTGTAAATATTTGGGCATAACCTCGTCGTAGTATTTTATAACAACCCACACATTTCCATACTTGAATTGACTAATTTTCCTATAGGGTTGTTATCCATACGTAATATATAATTAAATTCGACGTTGATCAAATATTTATTTTTAGTCGACACGTTTTGTTAACTAAAGTTTACACTAATTATATAAAATAACTTTAGTTAATATTAATATTAATGCGTATTATATTTAAAACTACATGTAACATAATTATTAATTAAATGATAAGTTATTTTAATCATTATATATATATTTAGCTTATAAAAAAAGTTTTTTTTTATAAATTCAATAATGAGCCCATGAATTTTGACTAAATATTTTTAAAGATAAAACTTATTAAAAACATTTTTAACATGTTTTTTTTTTTGTCAAAATTGGCACTTTTATTTTATTTTATTTTTTTCTTTCCCCAACCATTTTTACCTATAAATACATGGCTCCTCATTCATTTTTTCTTACCAAAAACAAAAACTTAAGTTATTCTCTCAAAACCTTGAAGAAAATTTGAGGTACTTTCTATTTTTTTTTTAATATTATCGATTATATTTATATTTATTGTATATTCTTTGTAAAATTCGAAATTAATTATGTTTATATGTTATAATTAGTATTATAAGTATTATGATGTATAAAAATAATTTTGATAATTTATGGAATATTATTTATAATTAAATACGAATTATGTAGTATTTAAACGTAAAAACAATGTAAAATTTGTAATAAATATTTTTAACAAAAAATAAAATATATATAATTTTTTTTTGAGTTTATAAAACTTATATAGATCTACAAAAATTATAAAAATAATTACTTGGGTCGAATTGGTAATTATTATGTAATTAAACTCTATTATTATGTAATTCGAAGGTAAATTAAAAATAAATATAAAATATAAAAAAAATATTTTTTAAATATATTTCTACAGGTTATTAGACTGATAGAAACTTATAAAAATTATAAAATAATTGTTTGGGTTTATTTAATAATTATGTAGAATTTAACTTTTTTGTGAATAAATTAAGGGTAGAAACAAAAATAAATACAAAAATATAATAAAAACGTTTTCTTAAAATTTTCTACCAATCTATATGATTAACTAACACTATAAAAATTATGTATATAATTTTTAGTTATTTAATTAATTATTTAGATATTTTTGGATAATGTTCGATTAATAAAACACTATTATTTTTTTAAGTAATTTAGGTATTTATTTAAAGGTAATTATATTTAATATATAAAAGACATACTAAGGTATAATAACTAAATATTAAATAATACGTAGGTTATATTATCATTATTAAGTACATTAATAATTCGTTGTGTGTATACACCTATAACGTGAAGGTTATAATTAAAAGATAACGTGCACTTTATAAGAACCTCACCGCTACTTGTAGCCTAGGGTAGTCCTTGTTGCCTCATGGGAACCACTTGTGGATTTCGAATGCCATGACTTAGATTCTGGTCAAGAATCCTAGTCGCCCGGTAACAACAGATCATTCGAGTGACTTGCATGATAGCAACGAAGTTTGGGCAAGATTGTACAACATCTTTGTGAAGAATTATAACCCGAATTTCTTTAAACTAGGAGCTTACTATAAGTGGAAGCTTTCCATAAATAGTAGGTTTCCAAAAATAGAAACTTTTGAGAAATAGGAACTTTTCTTGAAAACCGTCACTATTAATATAGTTACTAAATTAATAAACAAACTTTATGTCTGTTAGACATTAATTAATCATCTAGGTTAAGATCTCCGATCACTTACTCCGTTCATTCTTCTTTGCGTGGAATAACTTACTTACTACTAAGGTAAACTTCATAGCCCCACTTTTTACTGTTTCATAACTGTTTTTATAACTTTTGGGGTGAGACACATGCTTGCTTTATAACTGTTTTACGCTTAGACACAAGTACTAAATTGTTAACTATGTTGTCATGCTTTGATTCATGCTAAATCCGTACCGTAATATCATCAATTGCTACGTTTAAATGCAAACTTAATTATTGTGATTAGACCTATTGAGAGTAACGTCTCTAACCATTCGACCGTTGGTCTTTGGTTACATAATAATGATTCCACGACACTGACAGTACAAAGTGTCATAGGGTAAATTGTTTAGTAGCGATATTACAAACTGCAGCAACACTTTTAGATTGATATTTCTATATCAATCAACTTTAAACTAAATCTTGTGATCTATCATTATTATCAAAATCATTGTTTATGATAAACGTATGAACTCACTAACCTTTTGGTTGACACTTTTAAGCATGTTTTGTCTCAGGTACTTATATATTATGCTTCCGCTGTAGAACTTTGATGTACTTAGAAGTCAAGCCATTCACTGGGACTAGAGTTAACATCTACATCAATGTCAATTTTGACAGGGTGTTACAGTTGGTATCAGAGCGGTGGTTGTAGGGAACTAGGCAGTCTTAATGTGGATAACCCAGATTAATAGGGTGCATTAAAGTCTAGTCTACAGCCTGACCTAGAGCTTTAAGATATTATTACTTGCATTATACATATACATATCTCTTATTCTGTAACTCCGGGAGGAAACTCCCATTGTGATTTAAAATATTCTATAACTCACGCGAGTTATCTTTATAAACCTACCTTGATTAAGGGAACCAAGGGATGTCACTCATGATTTCTGAAATTCTTGACATTCCTATGTCATCTATCATGGTTTTGTGTATTACGTATGCATTACATGAAATATTATCTATGATTTTTGAAATTTCTATGTTTGTTACTACTCATACTCAAACGTATATAACTCCCTGTTATATTGCGTACCTATGTGACCTTATGCCTTTGTGGATTGGTTTGCAAACCGAAAAATGTCATTATTGACTCAAAAAGATTCTCGATAACTCAAAGACATTATAATGTCATCACTATTCATATTCATTACTTTTAAATTTTTATTTTCTCGTTATTTATGATCATTGAACTTTCTTGACGGGTGGCGTCTACAAAACTCTAGGATGTAAGGGTTTGGATTACCGATTTAAAGGATCATATAGCTCAAGCCCCTAGACCTGAATAGGCCATTATGAATTGAAAGTCTTTAATCGAAAGTTTATCTGATTACATACTTATCATTTTTAATCTAGACACGTCATAATGCAATTATTGCATAAATGGAGTATAGACAAATCATATCTTAACATATCTATCCCAATAGACTTTGTCTAACACTTTTCCTAACTTTTCTCCGTAAATTATGGAATCTCTTTGCTACATATACGTATTCGAGGAGACGGAGATATCATTCAGTATTCAACACCCATCTCATATCGAAAACCCTTTATTCGATCATATAATATGGATTTCTCACTTGATTCCTCGAACTCCTCGAGCTCCAATGGCAGCATAACCAGAATGAACCAACCAATTAGTCATCATCTTTCTGGATGAATTGTGGGTGGGTTCGTAGTCTACTTAATCAATGGAGACAAGAAGAAGGTGATCCCTTCCACCCACTAAATTGTCCTATTGGTGAAGAACCTGAAGCACTTACCGACGAATCAATCCGGAACACCATTCTCACCCTCATTTCCAGGATATCCCGCCACGAGTATATAATATCTAGAATTCTAGATCTTATTCATCCCCTTGTTCCAACCGCCAATCATCCCGGAGTAATATAAGAAGTCAACGAGCTTCACGCTCGAGTAGTGACTTTGGAGAATATGGTGCAAAATTTATGAGCACCAACAGCATCACCAGCATCAACACCAACAGTACCATTACCACCACCACCAACAACATCCGTATCACACGTCTCAACATCACACTCGGTACCTCGAACATCAACATCATACGCCCCATAGATACCATGGAATACCAATAACAATAACCGATGAAGTATTGATTCATAACTTCATTGGAGAAATATTTCGCGACGATTATGTAATCTCTAAAGTTTTAGGGATTATTCATTTCTAGTTCCAGCTAAAATCAAATGAGTTTAATAGCATATTAACTCATTAAATCTATATTACATCTGCAGAAAATATACATTTTCATAAAGACTATAATAAAAATACTCTTGTACAAAATATTACTTGTGAAAATTTTTAACGGGTAGGTAATGCCCGAGAAATATTTAAGTTCACAATTAAATATGTTACACTGTACATTCTTCAATTTTGATTCAAAAATCATCAACTATACTCACTACTTTCACAACGATATACATTCTTTCATAGAAATCTGAACAACCATACTCATTCAAATCCAATTACATATTCTGATTTTAACAGATCAGAATCCAAGTCGAGATATAATCGATATCATCCCTCTCAGATTCTTACATCTTTGAAAGCTATACTTTGACTTCAAAACTGTGATAGAACATCACTTCTATTCATTAGACTCAGAAAAATATTCGTATCATTCAAAATTCTAAAACATCATATGTATATTGATCATTACAATTTGCATTCAAACTCTTCATGATTCTTGAAAACACCTCAATTAAGAAACAACCGAGAGGATGATCCAACTACACGTTACCTACGAAAAAAAATACTTATGCATATAGTCATACACCTGGAAAACTCCCAGAACCTAAGTAGAAGTTTAACACGTACCTGTGTCAGATCCTTTGGCATTAACTTTGCAATCCCTTTTCAAAATAACCAATTTTGTCACACCTCCAACAAATCAACTTTGACTTTTTATTCGGATTAACCTTATTCTATACGTTTGCCCTTTTCATCATCGTTACCGGGGAACCTTTTATATCCCACCACATTAGCAGCAAACTTACCAACAACTCCATTGATCTTTAACTTTCCGAAAAATCATTATATTTATTGAAACCCTATCATGTGCTTATTCGCATTTTATAACGATAATTGCCATACCAAAAACCAGGAACCATCAATCATTATTTTGAATTTCGCAGCGTTTCTACGTCAACAGTTATACATATACATATAACGTCTATCTCGTGGACTTATGTATTTCAAGTCTGAAATTTTGAATAAGCACCCCAATTTACGAATCAGTTCTCGAAAGTTTGAAAAATGCTGATGAAGCAGCAAAAATTGTAAACGACCTTAACAGCCAAAAGTTTAATGATAAAGAATAGTGTGTTGGCAAAGCTCAGAAAAAGAGAAGGTTTGGTACTGAAAATGGATTGAGCAAACCATGAAGGAGGATGTGGATAAATCACAAGGACTAAACCTGCCTTCAAAGAATCCAAATGATTCAGTGTCTGCTGGAGTCTTTAGCGAATACTTTGCTCCTTACTCTAAACCCTTGTGGACAAATCTTCTTCATCATCCCTCGATCTTAGAAATTCTAAGATATCATCGTATCTTTAAGTATAAATATCCTCAATATTTCTGAAGATACCTTCATAATTTTTCTTGTCTGAAATCACTTATCTCCTTGTGCTATCTTTATTACATCATAAAGGAAACTGTTTAGTTTTTATATTCTGTAAAAATTCGAATTTAAAATATGAATGTTTCTGAAGTAGTGTTGAGAATTGAAGCATGAGTTAGTATAATATAATGACACTTGATCAACGTGATTATATTACAGTAAGTCATGCTAAGTTTCTAATGGAACGTGATGATTCACAGACCATAACGTCATCATGTGCCATGTTACACGACTCTTACATTCTACCTAATCTCCAAACATATCGAGAACATATCTTCCTGATAGTTCTATCTTTTCTCTTGAATTCTGGTAATTTAACCAATCAAGATTGTGCTATTACAATTTCTCTCTTAGAACATTAGTCATGTTCATTCGAAACTCTATACCTACGAATTCTGGACCATTACTTGCTGTACTTAAAGTCGAGAAGAGAAAACAAAAGCATGAAGCTTCGAAATAGAGATAGGAGTATAAATCACAGCAAATAAGAGAGATCATTTAGCAGGGATGTCAATGATTATAGAAAGACAGAAGCAGGGACACTGATAATGCTAAAAAACGAACATATATCTCATAGCATTATCCCTCAAGAAAGACAAGCTTTTAGTTGCAATTGTTCTATTTACAAGTGATATACGTTTAAATAATAAAAGGTGAAGACAAAAGACAGATTCGACGAATTGAAGACGCAAACGACCAAAAAGCTAAAAAGTACAAAGTACAATCAAAGTGGTTCAAATTACTGATGAGAAACGTCTAAAAGTTACAAGAGTACGAGCCGCGAAACGCAAAGTACAAGATATTAAATCGTACGAAAAGACGTTCGAAAATCCAGAACCGGGACCAGAGTCAACTCTCAACGCGCGACGCAACGGAGCTAAAATTACAAGTCAACTATGCACATAAATATAATATAAGATATAAATAATTCTTAAAATTATATATATATTATATAAATTTATTAAAACCGTCGGTAAACTAGCAAACAAAAGCATTTGGGCTGGATTCAGCTGGCCATGCGATCGCATGGCCTGGAAGAACAAAGCTCATGCGATTGCATGGCTCCCAAACTCTGGCCACATCCATAAATTTCGCAGTTTTTCGGACGAATTTACACACCTTTTTCTATCAACTCTCTATCTCACGATATATATATATATATATATGTATATATATATATATATATATATATATATATATATATATATATATATATATAATAGTTATAGCTAAGGGGTATAAAATACTATTAAATTTTACAAGGAAATACTATTAAATACGATACAATTTTACACAAGATATTTATTTATTTAGAGAATGGATATACTTAAACCTTGCTACAACACTTATAGGTAGTGTACCTAATCGTACAGTAGTGTAGTTTTTAGTAAGTCCGGTTCGTTCCACAGGGAATCTTTTAATCAAAGCTTAACGCTATATTAGTTTTATTTTATAAAAATACAAATATATATATATATTTAAGTAATATTATTATTATAAAGGGGGGTTTTTACCGTTTAATGACCAGTTTGTCGATTTTAAAACTTTAGTCGCAGTTAAAACCTAATGTAAAATAATAAAAATAAATATAACTTAATTTAAAGCGTAAAGTAAATAACAATAATGAAATTGCGATAAATAAAAGTGCGATGAAATAAAATACAATAATTAAAAAGTACGATAATTAAAAGTGCAATTAAATACAATAACAATAAATTAAAGTGCGATAATTAGAAGTGCAATTAAATATAAAATAAAGGAAATTAAATATGAAATAAAAGAATTATGCTTATTTAAACTTCCGTAATCATGATGTTTGACGTGTTGATTTTAGTTTTATGCCCATGGTTTAATTGTCCTTTGTCCTGCATTATTTAATATGTCCGTCTGGTTTTTGTTCATAACAGTCCATCAGTCATAAATATAAAGTGCGAGTATCCTCGTCAAATTATCCTTATACTCGAAGTTAAATATTCCAACTAATTGGGGACTTAAACTGTAACAAGATTTTAATACTTTGTTTAATAATTACACCAGGTTATCGACTGCGTGTAACCCAAGGTTTTAATACTTTGTTATCAATTATGCCAAGTGTCCTTGTACATAATTTCACCCCTGTTTTAATAATTCTAGTGACTATTAATCCATTCCCGTGTCCGGTTAAATGAACGATTATTCGTACATATAAATACCCCGCCCATCGTGTCCGATCGAGTGTATATGGTTATTTATAGGGACGTCCAATTGTAAATCTTTATATTAAAATTAACAAATTATCATTTAGTTAAACAAATATAAAGCCCATTAATAGCCCATAGTCTAATTTCCACAAGTGTCGTTCTTTTGTCCAAACCCTAATTATGGTACAAAGCCCAATTACCCAATTTTAATATTTTTAGCCCAACATCATGATTACTTCAGATTAAATAAGCATAATAATAATTTAGCTATGAGACATTAAATTAAAAAGGTTGAACATAACTTACAATGATTAAAAATAGCGTAGTGTTACATGGACAGAATTTTGACTTACACCCTTACAACATTCGCTAACATACCCTTATTATTGGAAATTAAAATTAAAATTAAAATTATAATATAAATATAAATATTATACGTTGAGTAATAGAGATATTGATATATGTTGAATGATGCACCAAACACTCGATTTTATAGGCCTTGTGACCTGGAAAAGTTGGCCATGCGATCGTATGGCTTTTGTGCCTCCAGGCCATGCGCTCGCATGGTGGTAGGTGACAGCTCAAAATCCTTGTTTTCTTGTTTGTCAACGTTTTAATTAAATAAATATAATATATAAATAATTATAAGAATTATTTAAATATTATATTATATTTATGTGCATAGTTGACTTGTAATTTTTAGTCCGTTGCGTCGGGCGTTGAGAGTTGACTCTGGTCCCGGTTCCGAATTTTCGAACGTCCTTGCGTACAATTTAATATTTTGTACTTTGCGTTTTGAATCTTGTACTCTTGTAATTCTGAGACGTTTCTTATCAATAATTGGAACCTCTTTGATTGTATTTTGAACTTTTGAGCTTTTTGGTCGTTTGCGTTTTCAATTCGTCGAATCTGTCTTTTGTCTTCACCTTTTATTATTTAAACGAATATCACTTGTAAA
Source organism: Rutidosis leptorrhynchoides (assembly GCF_046630445.1). Taxonomy (NCBI): domain Eukaryota; kingdom Viridiplantae; phylum Streptophyta; class Magnoliopsida; order Asterales; family Asteraceae; genus Rutidosis; species Rutidosis leptorrhynchoides. The sequence goes on along the minus strand of NC_092333.1, from coordinate 702,254,552 downwards.
TAGAACAATTGCAACTAAAAGCTTGTCTTTCTTGAGGGATAATGCTATGAAATATATGTTCGTTTTTAGCATTATCAAATATTCCCACACTTGAGCGTTGCTTGTCCTCAAGCAATATAGTCTTGAAATACTAGAATCACTTCTTTATTCTTCACACTTTGTACATCAGTGATTTCTTTACGGCGGTATAAACAATGGTAGTAACGATGTGGTTTACAGTCCCACATGACTATAAAATTTAGATCCATTAAGGAAATTGGATCTTTATGAAAACATTTGATCTTTTTGAAAATTAAATCTAGCTTTTACCGTAGATAAGTTTTCCGGAATAACCCTTCACCGGTGTTTGCAAAATATTTTTGTGGGTTTGGTGGGTTTTAGATTTGAAAATTTTAGCTCAAAACTTGCGGTTTTGTGTCACCCACTTGCTAACCTTGTATTGGAAAAGCAACACGTCCAGTTTACTTGTTCCGAATATTACCTTTCGGTAAACTACCATCCGGTTGTAAAGGAAAGCGTTGAACAAGCAACTGTTAAGGCAATGTCCCCTGACATGCTTTTAATTATGGTCTATAACGTGTCGGACGCAATTACTATCCTTTGTAGGAGCAATAGTAAAGCTCACCCTTATAATTTTTCGGTCTGGCACAAGGTCCTGTCTTTGACCATGCTATGCAACCACTGTTCTTACGGTTGACACCCGATTTGGTTCAGGTGACCTAATGAATTCCAGTTGAATTCCTAGGATTTTACGTTCAATGGTAATGAACGCATTGAAAATGGGTTTTCAGAAAACAAATCGGTTTATAATTTGATCAAAATATTTTCTCGTTCAAGCTCGAGTTTAGATATCATTGAATTCCATGAGTTTGAATTCTCAATCTTTAAGGTCAATCTCTAGGATTGAGTAATATCAGTCTTAAAAGCTGATTTTTGATCTTTAAGGAAATTATCCTTTCTGGAGATCTGATTCATTAGTCTTATCCAGCTAATTTGCACGGCGTCCTCCCCATTTTACGAGACAGATCCTCTCATGGTTAGGATAAGTCTGACCACTTGGTGACCCTGTTTTATGCTGAGGTCCGTGGATTTCCTGCTGATTTTAGAGATGACTTTTCTAGATTTTTCATCAACCTACAGTTGGTCTGGACGACAACTTCATGACCTAAATCAAGAAGCGCGTTTCTTTTTCGGAAGACTTTACTTCCTTTTAATGACGAAATTGATTCATCGTGTAGATCCATCTTTCTTACATTAAATCGGGTAAAACTGTTTAGTTTAGTCCAAAGCAAAAGTATCTTTAATTATTTGTTACAGAAATATGTGACATATGTTTAAAATAACTTGGTAAATTTTCCCACACTTGGCTTCTATTTTCCTTTTTATTGTCCTCTATTCCATTTTAAATGAATTCTAACATTTTGGTTTGTTTCTCAATTTATGTCCTTTCCGAGGTAACAATAATTTCGGTGTTAACACCTAGTTTTATCGTTCATAAATATGTATAAACATGATTTTGAGCTCATTTAATTGAAAATTTTGAAAAATTTACTAGAACTGGGTAGTCAGTATATAAGACTAGGGCTGTTCTTTATTATCAGAGAGCACCAGATTCTAATACAACTACTGCGTTACTAGTATTTTTAATGGTAACCAAGTGTATAAAGTAAAAATTTAAAAATCCGAAAGAATGTTACTAGTATTTTTAATGGTAACCAAGTGTATAAAGTAAAATTTTAAAAATCCGAAAGAATTTAACCCCTTCCCACACTTAAGATCTTGCAATGCCCTCATTTGCAAGAAATCAGTAACAATTTAAATTATTGAGGGTGATTAGCGTAGAAATGATTAAATTTTACCAAAGTTTCCAAACATATTTGGCATTTGTTTGCTGAATGATAAATGGTGCACATCATTTGTTCATTCCGTATTGTTGTTACATCACATTTATTTTTCATCTTGTCGTCAAAAGTAATAGCTTTTGCTGAACTTAATGCCAGTCTTTGAAAATGCGCTGTTTTACCCTATTTTGTACAATCGACAATATACATACATACAAATATAATCATGCATGGCAATTTGAAATGGGTCTTAAAATCCCACTTTCAAATCCTAAATGTAAAATATTAGTACACAATAATAATAAAAATAATAAAAATTACACAAATATATCCAATAACATAAGTTTAAACATGAATAATTAAAAAGATAAAAACATAAAAATCATAAAAATAACCAAATGGAACCAAATCAGTCTGGATAGGGGTTCCAGTTCATCTCATCAGGTGGGTTCCATTGTTGGTTATAGGTGTCCTGATAGGCTTGGTTATAGTCATACCGGTTAAAGGGTGGTCGGATATCGGGGCTGTGTGGCGGAAAATGAGCAGGTCGAGTAGGTACATAGTTATTTGGTACCTGATATGATAGCTGGCTCATGATTTGGTGCTGATGAACTAACCAGCTATCGTGTTGGCGTCGCCTATAATCCTCGTATACTCGCTCGGAGTTCCACTGCTCATACATACTATGTCTGGCCGCGTTCTTCATTGATTCCTCCTCTATACGAACGTGGACGTCAAGAATAGCATCTCGAAAGACATCCCTAATATCTTCCGCTTCCTCCATTTCCTCATCTGAGCCCCTTTCTACCTGTGGATGAGGTCCCTCATAGGGTACTGCCTGGTTACGTCTACTTTTCAATACCTTAGCACCCACATAAACTTTCAATCCTAAGGGCTCAACCTATTCTCTACAAAGCTGTAATGGACCCCCTTGGTTCCTATCAACACCTAAATACTCTCCAATGAGAGTAACAAAAATACCTCTTCCTATTATACTCCCGTCCTGCATTCCCTCTACCATTTTAGATAAATAAAAAGCAACACAGTAAGGGATATTGACAAAGCTTCTAGGATCCCGAATACACTTTAGGTAGAATAAATCATGTAAGGTAATTTTTTCTTTATTGTGACCTCTCTGTGTAATCGAGTTAGCCAAAAATCTATGAATAATACGAAGCTCGGCTCTGTCAATATGTGTATAGGAGTGTCCTCCTGCTCGTGTAAAAACATTAAAATGTGATATACGCCTCCAAATGGCGTCAGCGTCAAAGTTGCTATCTACCCTTTCACCATAATGAATCAAGTTTGTACAATCGGGTAGTAGCAATTCACCAGGAGTATATATCTGTAAAGCCCTGGCCATGTCCAGCATGGACATTCTGTACATCCTACCGCCAAGGATAAACCTAAGAAATCTTCTATCATCTATTCTAACTATATTTGTATCAAGTGATACAGTACTCATCAACTCAACACACCATTCCTTATATACAGGTCTACGAATGGTGAAAAGACATTCCCAATCTGTAAAAGAAGAACTGCCATACCTTTGTACCAAAAGCTGTCTAACACGGTCAGCTAGATGGACCGTTTCCAAAGGGGCCCAATCGATTACCCTTGGCACCTCTACATTTTTTTTTACCAATTTGAATTTGTTCCTTTGATATGTCTCGTAATCTCTCCATCTCCTATCAAATCTCAGATTAGAATGCAGAGTGTGCTCAGGAATCGTTGGGAATTCTACTGGCGGCCTCATTGGAAATACTATGAATTCATCAACAAACTGTACCGGATCATAATAAGGTATGTGCTGATCAGGCTGTTGTTGTGGTTCTTGTTGTGGTTCTTGTTCGTGTTGCATTTCTGGTTCTGGTTCTAGTGCTGGTGCTGGTCGTCAAGATGATGATGCTCCTGAACCTCCAGTATCGGCTTTCTGCAAAACAAATTAAACACAAAATTTGTGCATCTAAATATGCATTAGTGTTATCAAAATAACAACTTAAAACAATCACAATAACATGTTAAATCAAAATTAAACTTATACACATATTCACAATTTTTCACAATTCTACACTTTTTCAAATAAGCACATATGAAAATGTAGACAAAGTTCATAAGCATTTAACTTAAATAACATGTCAAAATAGTCATTACTAACAATTAAACAAGTCTCAAATGGCAAATATATCAAATTAATCAAGTTCATGAATTTTGGACTTAAAAAGTCCACTTTAATCTCTAAAAATCATGTTTAGGATCAATGTTTGGATCATTTAACTACCTAAACATGTTACACTACTCAATTTAGCAATAATTCATGACAAAAATTTGCCATAACCTGTTTATATCAAAAAGCCCCAAATTGCTCAAGAACACAAACCCTAGATTTCTAAAAATTTTGAAGTTTTTGGCTTCAAATCATGTTAAATAGCATCAATCTAGGTTATACATGCATCAAATACTAATAATTTAACACTAATTACACTAGAAATTAACAAAATTGCATTAGGTAAAATATTGGTAATTATCACAAAAACTAGAAATTTATAGAGTTTAGGTGTGTAATTTTTACCTTTTTGCTGAAGAATGAGAATCTAGGCATGATTAGAGCAAGAAAAATGACGAATTACGGTGGATTTTGGTGAATTTTGATGAAGATTTGAGAGTATTTTCGTGTATGTTGTGTGTGTTTTGTGGAGAAAGCAGAGCAGCAAGCTGTATGTATCAGGCCTGATTTTACTCTCCTTGTGATCGCATAGAGGGATAGTGAGAATCACATGCGATCGCATGGGTACCCGGCTACAGTGATTTCAGGTTTTTTTTTTAAACAACCTTATACTTTATAAAACATATAATTAATTAAATTCTAAAAATTTTATTTTCCTTTAGGAGCGAGGGTGTTTCGGATTGATGTCCTAGTCTGTCCCTCGACAAAATTTTAAAATTTTTCAATTCAAAGCGCGGTTTCAAAAGTAAAGATTTTTGGGTTTTTTAATGTTTTTGGAATACTTTAATTCAATAAGATTAAAAATAATGATAATAAAAGTTCTCGTCCCTCCCTTGGGTAAAGCAATTTCGGTTCAACGACCTAGTCTTCAACTTACGACGAATTTTAAAAATCATATTTTTAACTTAGCAAAATAAAGTAAATTTTTGTTTTTAAATTCACACCAAACTTAAATTAAAAATGCATAAAATTAAAAATTCACACCAAACTTAAATTAAAAATGCATAAAATTAAAAATTCACACCAAACTTATATTATATTTTTATTTTCATACAAACTTTTATTAAAAATATTAATTTTTCAAATATTTACAATTTTAAATATATTGATTTAAAAAGTTTACAATAATTTTTTTTTAATACAAATTTATTAATTTTAAAAACATGGTAAAAATAAGATTAAAAATCTTTTTGGCTTTTTATCCCACTTTAATCAATCAAATATTATCAAAAATATACGCCCCTCTTTTCGGTAAAGTAATTTCGGTTCCATGACCTAATTTAACTCATGACGAATTTTTGAAATATTTTATTTTGATTGATTAAAGATATTTATACCTTAAGAATAAACGTTAAATTTCGCAGTGATGTAATAAATTTTTGAATGATATCAATAATTTAGGTCGCCAAACCTAATTTCATCGAATACCAATTTAATACTTTAAAGCGAACAAATTAGCGTTTATTATCAAAAGGTTAAAAATAAAAATAAAAAAATAAAAACTGTACAGACTTACCTATGAGATAGTATTCTTAGTGATACGATCTATCCCACTCATAAGATAGTCGGTTTAATTGGTTTTCCATAGCTACATAGGCGTAACCTCGAGCATTCAGTGTTTTTTCTTCTAAACATATGAACGGTCCGTCTCTGCATAAAGTAACAAATTCGGTGTTTGAATAGGTTTGATTATTTGAACATTTACCTCCATGTGACCATTTTCCGCATTTGTGACATCTTTCTAGGTGTCGTGCTCTTCTTTTCGCTGCGGATTTTGATTTTCCTTTACCAAATTGTAACTTATTATCTTCGCATCTGGATTCTTTTCTTACTCCGTCCAATCTTTCTTTGATTACTGATACTAGTTCACTCGGAAGTGTGTCACTATTACGTTTAGTGATCAAAGCGTGTAGCATTAGACCATGGTTTAGTTCACAGGAAGTCTTCATTTCGTAAAACCTAAAAAAAATAAAAATTCAGAATGGGGGAGAAGACTAGTTCTTTAGGGTCTGCTGGGGAAAGACCATTCGGGTTCCATTTTCGAGAACTACACGAAAACAGAAAATCTAACTCTAACAGAAATACATATTATCCTTTAAAAGACTTGATTCTCCCCACACTTAGTTAGCTGTGGTATCGAAATTGTGATTAACTTCGTTGTCAACTTCCAACGGACCATGTATGTAATGTTTAACTCTGTGACCATTAACCTTAAATTCAATCCCATTTGAATTTATTAATTCTATCGTTCCGTATGGGAAAACTCTTTTGACTATGAATGGTCCAGACCATCTTGATTTCAATTTTCCAGAAAATAGCTTGAATCGTGAATTGAAAAGAAGAACTCTATCTCCTTCTTTAAATTCTTTTGAACTTCTGATTCTTTTATCATGCCATTTCTTCGTTCTTTCCTTATAGATTAACGAATTTTCGTATACTTCATGTCTTAATTCTTCTAATTCATTTAGTTGACTTAATCGTAGACGTCCGGCTTCATGTAAATCAAGATTACATATCTTCAAAGCCCAAAATGCTTTGTGTTCAATTTCTACTGGAAGATGACATGCTTTTCCATAAACGAGTCTAAAAGGTGTGGTTCCAATTGGAGTTTTGTAGGCTGTTCTAAAAGCCCAGAGTGCATCCTCCAATTTAATGGACCATTCCTTCGGATTTGATCCTACGGTTTTCTCTAGAATACATTTTAAAGCTCGGTTGGTATTTTCAACTTGTCCACTTGTTTGTGGATGATAAGCGGTGGAGATTTTATGAGTTACTCCATATCTTTTAAGAACTTTCTCAAGTTGATTATTACAGAAATGAGTACCCCGATCACTTATTAAAGCTTTCGGTGTTCCAAACCTTGCAAAAAGACGTTTTAAAAAGTTGACTACAACTCGTGCATCGTTAGTTGGGAGAGCTTGTGCTTCCGCCCATTTAGATACATAATCAATGGCTACGAGAATGTATAAATTATTATGAGATTTCGGAAATGGACCCATAAAGTCAATACCCCAAATGTCAAATACTTCACATACTTGAATGACATTTTGTGGCATTTCATCATGTTGACTTATTTTTCCGGTCCTTTGACATGCATCACAAGATTTGCAAAGAAGGTGTGCGTCTTTGTAAATTGTAGGCCAATAGAATCCAGCATCATAAACTTTTCTTGCTGTTAGTTGAGGCCCATAATGCCCTCCTGTTGGTCCTGTGTGACAATGGTTTAAAATTTTACTAGCTTCATCTCCGAATACACATCGGCGTATTATTCCATCGGGATAACTTTTAAACAAATGTGGATCTTCCCAGAAATAGTGTTTTATATCACTGAAGAATTTCTTTCATTTTTGGTACGATAATCCTTTTTCAAGGAATCCACATACTAAGTAGTTTGCATAGTCTACAAACCATGGAATTTCATTATAATCTATCTTCAATAGATATTCATCAGGAAAGCTGTCTTGTATGGCCGATTCATTTAGAACTTCTAATTCAGGATTTTCAAGACGAGAAAGATGATCAGCGGCGAGATTTTCTGCTCCTCTTTTATCTCGGATTTCAATATCGAACTCTTGTAAGAGTAAGATCCAACGGATTAATTTTGGTTTGACATCTTGTTTCGAAAATAGGTATCTAAGAGCAGAATGGTCAGTATAGACCACCGTTTTCGCTAGAACGAGATATGAACGAAATTTGTCAAAAGCAAAGACAATAGAAAGGAGTTCTTTTTCAGTAGTTGTATAATTTGTTTGTGCTCCTTGTAACGTCTTACTAGCATAATATATAGGTTGAAATCATTTTTCAATCCTTTGTCCTAAAACGGCTCCCATTGCAAAATCACTTGCATCGCACATTACTTCAAACGGTAGATTCCAATTTGGTGTTATCATGATCGGTGCATTAGTGAGTTTCTCTTTAAGAATATTAAAAGATTTGATACATTCATCAGAAAAGATGAATGGAGCATCCTTTTCTAGGAGTTTATTCATAGGAGTGGCAATTTTAGAAAAATCTTTTATGAAACGTCGGTAAAAACCGGCATGCCCTAGAAAACTCCTAACTCCTCTAACATTGGTGGGATGTGGAAGTTTAGCAATTACATCTACTTTAGCTCTATCCACTTCAATTCCTTCCTTTGAAATTTTATGTCCAAGAACGATGCCTTCTTTAACCATGAAATGGAATTTCTCCCAATTAAGTACTAGATTTGATTGTTCGCATCTAATAAGCATTCGTTCCAGATTAACTAGACATGATTCAAATGTATCACCGAAGACTGAAAAGTCATCCATGAAAACTTCCATGCATTCTTCTATCATGTCGTGAAAAATCGCCATCATGCACCTTTGAAAGGTTGCAGGGGCGTTGCAAAGTCCAAATGGCATGCGTTTGTAAGCAAAAGTACCATAAGGGCACGTGAATGTGGTTTTCTCTTTATCCTCGGGTGCTATTGGAATTTGAAAATATCCGAAAAAACCATCTAGAAAATAATAGTAACTGTTTCCGGCTAATCTTTCCAACATTTGATCAATGAAAGGCAAGGGAAAGTGATCTTTTCTGGTGGCGTCATTTAATTTTCTATAATCAATACATACACGCCATCCTGTTACAGTCCTAGTAGGAATAAGCTCATTTTTCTCATTTGTAATGACAGTCATGCCACCCTTCTTAGGCACGCATTGAACTGGGCTTACCCATGGACTATCAAAAATTGGATAAATTAAACCTGCATCTAGTAGTTTAATAATTTCTTTGTTAACTACATCTTGCATATTAGGATTTAGTCTTCGTTGGCGTTGCACATACGTTTTATGACCTTCTTCCATAAGGATTTTATGTGTGCAATACGAAGGACTTATTCCTTTTATATCATGAATCTTCCATGCAATAGCTGGTTTATGAGCTTTCAACACAGAAATGAGTTGTGATTTCTCATTTTCAGTAAGAGAAGACGATATTATTACAGGTAATTCAGATTCACCATGTAAATAAGCGTATTCCAAATGGTTTGGAAGTGGCTTTAACTCTAATTTCGGAGGTTCTTCTATCGATGATTTATATCGATATCTGTCTTCTTCTTTTAGCATTTGAATTTCTTCTGTTGTTGGTTCATATCCATTAGCCATTAGTGTAGCTAACATTTCAGTTTCATCAATTGGTTCAGTTCCTTCTCCTAAAGAACATTCTCCTGTTCCTTGTAATTCTGGAAATTCTTCTAATAATTCTGCATGTGAATCTATAGTTTGAATATAATAGCATGTATCATCTGCAGATTGCGGTTGTTGCATTGCTCTATCAACTGAAAAGGTAACACTCTCGTCCTCTATACTTAGGGTCAGTTTCTTACCAAACACGTCTATCATTGCTTTAGCCGTGTTTAAGAATGGTCTTCCTAATATGAGAGGAACTTGAGAATCTTCTTCCATGTCCAGAACAACAAAATCTACTAGAAATACTAAAGTACCAACTTTAACTAGCATGTTCTCCATTATCCCTCTAGGATATTTTATTGATCGATCGGCTAGTTGTATACTTATTCTTGTTGGTTTCAATTCTCCAAGGTCTAGTTTAGCGTATAGTGAATACGGCATTAAATTTATACTAGCACCTAAGTCTGCTAATGCTTCTATTGAACTAAGACTACCCAGAAAACATGGAATTGTGAAACTTCCTGGATCAGATAGTTTTTCTGGTATCTTATTCAACAGCACTGCTGAATAATTAGTATTCATAGTAACAGCCGAGAGTTCTTCCATTTTCTTTCTATTTGTGATCAGATCTTTCAGAAATTTAGCATATCTAGGCATTCCTGAAATTACATCAATGAAAGGAAGATTTACATTTATCTGTTTAAACATATCCAAAAATTTGGATTGCTCGGCTTCAAGTTTCTCTTTTTTCATTTTACTCGGGTAAGGAAGTGGCGGTTGGTATGGTTTAACATAAGGTTTAGCCTTAACTATGTTATCTTCATTAACCTTTTCAACTACCGGTTCTTTTTCCTTATCTTGCTCAGGTTGTGGTTCTTGTGGAGTAGGAATAGCTTCATCAGAAATTTCAGGTATTTCAGGTGGTTTAAGTGTTGTACCACTTCTTGTGGTAATGGCTTTAGCTGTTTCATTCAGGGGGTTTGCATTTGTATCACTAGGTAGACTTCTCGATTTTCTTTCACCTATTAACCTTGCTAGGTTACTTACTTCTTGTTCCAAATTTTGAATAGAAGCTTGTTGATTTCTAAATGCTTGAGCATTTTGTTCATTAGTTTGTTTCTGAGATGTGAAAAACTGCGTTTGAGTTTCAACTAGCTTCGTCATCATATCTTCTAAATTCGGCTTTTTATCATCGGTTTGTGGTGGTTTGTTTTGAAAATTAGGTCTTTGCTGGTTGTAAGTATTATTGGATACTTGTTGATTGCTAGGACCTTGTTGGTTGTTGTATAGAACATTTCGGCTATAATTCTGGTTTTGATTGTAGATCGGTCTTGGCGGTTGATAATTATTCTGATAATTATTTCAAGGCCTTTTGTTTATGTATGAAATATTCTCTCTTTGTTCCATTTTTAGTTCAATACTGAGACAATCTTTTGTCAAATGTAGTCCTCCACACTGCTCACAATTAATTCGTATTGAGTGGATATCTTTAGTCATCTTTTCCATACGTCTCTCGACAGCATCTATCTTTGCTGAAATGGAATCTAAGTCATGGCTAGAATCGGCTCTAGCTGCTTTAGATGATCTAACGATATCTTTTTCTTGGTGCCACTCATGTGAGTGGGAAGCAGTGTTATCAATAATTTTGTAAGCATCAGTTTCGGTTTTCTTCATAATAGAACCACCTGCTGCTATATCTATGTCTTTTCTTGTAGTGATGTCGCATCCTTGGTAGAATATTTGTACTATTTGACAGGTGTCTAAACCATGTTGCGGACATCCTCTCAATAACTTTCCAAATCTTGTCCACGCCTCATATAGAGTTTCGTTTGGTTTCTGTGTGAACGTAACAATTTCTCCTTGAAGTCTTACGGCTTTAGATGCCGGAAAGAATTGTTTAAGAAATGTTTCAACTAAAACATCCCATGTGTCAATCGCCCCTTCAGGTAACGATTCCAACCAATCTTTGGCTTCTCCCTTTAAAGTCCAGGGAAATAACATGAGATATATCAGTTCATCCTCCACTTCTCTTATTTTAAATAGTGTGCATATCCTATTAAAGGTATGAAGATGTTCATTTGGATCTTCCTTCGGCGCACCACTAAATTGGCATTGATTAGTCACCATATGTAGAATTTGTCCTTTGATTTCATAATCTGGCGCATTAATGTCTAGATGAGAAATTACGTGACCTTGGCCAGTGCGTTTAGCTCGCATTCGGTCTTCCATACTTAAAGGTTCTGTTACTTTCATAATTGAATTTGTTGAATCTGAATCACTAGAGGATTATGATTTAATGGTTCGTTCCTCAGCAATCTCTGTTTGAATGATTGGTGGTTCCGGAGGAAAAATTAATGGTTCAGGATCTATGAATTGTCCCTGAATATTCTCCGGATTCTCAATTGTGAGGTCGGGTTCAAAAAATGGATTATCGGAAATTTGAATTGGAGTACTTGGTCGACTGGATGACGATTCTAAAGAAAAATCAACGGCGGTAATATTTGCTAAATGTCTTGATGTAGTTACAGGTGGTGAACGTACAAAAGGTGGTGAACGTCTTGCTCGGTGCATTCACTGAATATCCTATTAGTTTTTAAAAGGAAAGAAAAATTATATAATTATCCAATTAATAGACTTTTCTGATTTTGCCCACGTTTCGAATAGCCAAAAGATGCAGCAGAGGGGCAGGATTCGTTTGGTCTCAATATAATTGAGGACTGTTTGGCTCCAATAACCCGGTCCACGTACAAATCCAACTATTACTACGAACCAGAAAATTTTGATGTCTATCAATTTAACAACTTAAATAAATTTTCGTAATTTTAAGAAATTTAGATAAGAAATAGAATAAAAATCTATGTCCTAAAACTAGAATGTCGAGAAATAAGAAAGAAAAAGAGTGACTATAGAACTTAAAAACACTCTACTAACCCAACCTTATTACTATCATTAACTTAAAAATAAAATTGCAAATTGAGATTACTAATTGGAGTGATAATTGATACATAGGTAAAAGGCGTCGAAAAATAAAAATAAGAAAGTAGCGCGTTGAAACTTAAAAAGGAACTAAAAACTAAAAATTAAAAGTTGCTTCTAAAAATATTAAAGCTTACAAGTAAAACTATATCCAAAATGGCAATAACTTAAAAAGGTACTAAAACTTAAAAAGGCGTCGCAAAATTCTAAAGCACTTAGATCTTAGTCTAAAGAGAAAGCACTTAAGGGATTTTACGGCAAAGCCTAAAATTCTAGATATAAAAATAACTATGACAAAAATTATATCTTAAAACTAAATACGAGCGAAAAATACAAAAATTACGCTAAAACAATTAAAAAGATACAAAATATAAAAATATATTAAAAGTTGTAAAAAAATTACAATTTTTATAAAAATATTATTTTTATATTATTTATTTTATAAAACTATTAATTTTATAAATTAATTAAAATAATTAAACTTAAAATACAAATTAAATAAATAAAACTAAATTAATTATTTAAAATACTAACCCTAATTAGGGTTTTAATTAAATAATAATAATAATAATTATTACACCGTAATTAATGCAGTTGGCAGACTAATCAGACGTATCAGGTGAGCTCATGCGATCGCATGAGTTCTATGTTACCCGGCCATGCGATCGCATGGGCCAGGGTTTTGGGCCAGACACTGGGCTGCTACAGTACAGGCCGAGAGTTTATTATTATTATTTTTTTTTGCTGTGTTTATTTTTTCTGTTTTAAAAATATATTTATATAAATTAAATAAAACTTATATTTTTATAAAATAAAGATAAAGAAACTTTTATAGAACTTATAAATTTAACAAACTCTTAAAAATATTTATATTTTTGTTTTTCTTTTTATATTTTTGAATATATTAAAACGTATTTTTACAAAAGTGTATTTTTTTATAAAAGTAAACTAAAAATAAAAATCTTTTTTTTTATATTTAGCGTTGCGCTTCCGGCTTTTAAGCTAGATTTCGATCCCCGGCAGCGGCGCCAAAAATACTTGATAGTTATAGCTAAGGGGTATAAAATACTATTAAATTTTACAAGGAAATACTATTAAATACGATACAATTTTACACAAGATGTTTATTTATTTAGAGAATGGATATACTTAAACCTTGCTACAACACTTATAGGTAGTGTACCTAATCGTACAGTAGTGTAGTTTTTAGTAAGTCCGGTTCGTTCCACAGGGAATCTTTTAATCAAAGCTTAACGCTATATTAGTTTTATTTTATAAAAATACAAATATATATATAAGTAATATTATTATTATAAAGGGGGGTTTTTACCGTTTAATGACCGGTTTGTCGATTTTAAAACTTTAGTCGCAGTTAATACCTAATGTAAAATAATAAAAATAAATATAACTTAATTTAAAGCGTAAAGTAAATAACAATAATGAAATTGCGATAAATAAAAGTGCGATGAAATAAAATACAATAATTAAAAAGTACGATAATTAAAAGTGCAATTAAATACAATAACAATAAATTAAAGTGCGATAATTAGAAGTGCAATTAAATATAAAATAAAGGAAATTAAATATAAAATAAAAGAATTATGCTTATTTAAACTTCCGTAATCATGATGTTTGACGTGTTGATTTTAGTTTTATGCCCATGGTTTAATTGTCCTTTGTCCTGGATTATTTAATATGTCCGTCTGATTTTTGTCCATAACAGTCCATCAGTCATAAATATAAAGTGCGAGTATCCTCGTCAAATTATCCTTATACCCGAAGTTAAATATTTCAACTAATTAGGGACTTAAACTGTAACAAGATTTTAATACTTTGTTTAATAATTACACCAGGTTATCGACTGCGTGTAACCCAAGGTTTTAATACTTTGTTATCAATTATGCCAAGTGTCCTTGTACATAATTTCACCCCTGTTTTAATAATTCTAGTGACTATTAATCCATTCCCGTGTCCGGTTAAATGAACGATTATTCGTATATATAAATACCCCGCCCATCGTGTCCGATCGAGTGTATATGGTTATTTATAGGGACGTCCAATTGTAAATCTTTATATTAAAATTAACAAATTATCATTTAGTTAAACAAATATAAAGCCCATTAATAGCCCATAGTCTAATTTCCACAAGTGTCGTTCTTTTGTCCAAACCCCAATTATGGTACAAAGCCCAATTACCCAATTTTAATATTTTTAGCCCAACATCATGATTACTTCGGATTAAATAAGCATAATAATAACTTAGCTACGAGAAATTAAATTAAAAAGGTTGAACATAACTTACAATGATTAAAAATAGCGTAGCGTTACACGGACAGAATTTCGACTTACACCCTTACAACATTCGCTAACATACCCTTATTATTGGAAATTAAAATTAAAATTATAATATAAATATAAATATTATACGTTGAGTAATAGAGAGATTGATATATGTTGAATGATGCACCAAACACTCAATTTTATAGGCCTTGTGAACTGGAAAAGTTGGCCATGCGATCGCATGGCTTTTGTGCCTCCAAGCCATGCGATCGCATGGTGGTAGGTGACAGCTCAAAATCCTTGTTTTCTTGTTTGTCGACGTTTTAATTAAATAAATATAATATATAAATAATTATAAGAATTATTTAAATATTATATTATATTTATGTGCATAGTTGACTTGTAATTTTTAGTCCGTTGCGTCGAGCATTGAGAGTTGACTCTGGTCCCAGTTCCGGATTTTCGAACGTCCTTGCGTACAATTTAATATTTTGTACTTTGCGTTTTAAATCTTGTACTCTTGTAATTCTGAGACGTTTCTTATCAATAATTGGAACCTCTTTGATTGTATTTTGTACTTTTGAGCTTTTTGGTCGTTTGCATCTTCAATTCGTCGAATCTGTCTTTTGTCTTCACCTTTTATTATTTAAACGAATATCACTTGTAAATAGAACAATTGCAACTAAAAGCTTGTCTTTCTTGAGGGATAATGCTATGAAATATATATTCGTTTTTAGCATTATCAATATATATATACATACATACATACATATATATATATATATATATATATATATATATATATATATATATATATATATATATATATATATATATATATATATATATATATATATTATAATTTTAATTTTAATTTAAGTTTAATAATAATAAGGTTATAGTGGCGAATGTTGTAAGTGTGTAAGTCGAAATTCTGTCTGTGTAACGCTACGCTATTATTAATCATTGTAAGTTATGTTCAACCTTTTTAAATTAATGTCTCATAGCTAAGTTATTATTATGCTTATTTAAATCGAAGTAATCGTGATGTTAGACTAAATATTAAAGACGGGGTAATTGGGCTTTGTACCATAATTGGGGTTTGGACAAAAGAACGACACTTGTGGAAATTGGACTATGGGCTATTAATGGGCTTTATATTAACTAAACGATAATTCGTTAATTTAATATAGAGATTTACAATTTGACGTATCTATAAATAACCATATACACTCGATCGGACACGATGGACGGGATATTTATAAGTACTAATAATCGTTCATTTAACCGAACACGGGAATGGATTAATAGTTAATAGACTCATTAAAACAGGGGTGGATTACATACAAGGACACTTGGTGTAATTGTTAATAAAGTATTAAAACCTTGGATTGCACACAGTCGATAACCTGTTGTAAACATTAACAATGTATTAAACCTTATTACCGTTTAAGTCCCAAATTAGTTGGAATATTTGACTTCGGGTATAAGGATAATTTGACGAGGACACTCGCACTTTATATTTATGACTGATGGACTGTTATGGACAAAAACCGTATGGACATATTGAATAATCCAAGACAAAGGACAATTAACTCATGGTAATAAATTAAAATCAACACGTCAAACATCATGATTACGGAAGTTTAAATAAGCATAATTTCTTTATTTCATATTTCATCGCACTTTTATTTACTGTCATTTTATTTATTGCACTTTTAATTATCGTATTTTTTTAATTATCACAATTTTATTTATCGTCATTTTAATTATCGCACTTTAAATTATCGCACTTTTATTTATCGTTATTTACTTTACACTTTAAATTAAGTTATTTTTATTTTTAATATTTTACATTAGGTTTTAATTGTGACTTAAGACATAAAATCGACAAACCGGTCATTAAACGGTAAAAACCCCCTTTTATAATAATAATACTACTTATATTTATATATATATATATATATATATATATATATATATATATATATATATATATATACAAATTTAGTTTTAAAAATATAGCGTTAAACTTGGCTAGTTCCCTATGGACGAACCGAACTTACTAAAAACTACACTACTGTACGATTAGGTACACTGCCTATAAGTATTGTAGCAAGATTTAGGTATATCCCATTCTATAAATAAATAAATAACTTGTATAAAATTGTATCGTATTTAATAGTATTTTGCAATAAAAATATAACTATTTCGTACCCCTCTGCTTTAACATCAAGCATTTTTGGCGCCGCTGTCGGGGAACCGAAAGCGAAACGCTATATATAAAAAAAGGATTTTTATTAAGTCTTAATTTACTTTTGTAAAAAATACGTTTTAAATATCAAAAATATAAAAACAAGAAAAAGAAAAATAAAAATATATATATATTACTATATATTTTTACGTTTTTAAAATTGAAAAGTTTGTATTTTTTTTAGTTACATAAAACTAATAGGTAGTTTTTAAAATATGAAGTTTTTATTTATATAAATATTTTATATAAGTTAAAAACAGAAAAAAAAAATTAGTAAAAAGAATTGGGCTTGGAAACTGTAGCAGCCCAATTTATGATCTGAACATCTGGGCCATGCTACCGCATGAACCCGTAGGCTAAAATCCATGCGACCGCATGGTACTCTCTGACACGTCTGAAACCTTTGACCAACAGCATTAATTACGGAGTATTAATAATTATTATTATTATTAACCCTAATTAGGGTTTAATTATTTAATTAGTTTTTAATATTTAGTTTTAGTTTTAATTAATTTGTAATATTATGTTTTAATTAGTTTTATTAATATATAAATTGATACTTTTATAAAATAAATAATATAAAAATAATATTTTTATAAAAAATTGTATTTTTATAATTTAAGTTTTATTTTTATATTTTGTATCTTTTTATTAATTTAATCGTAATATTTGTATTTTTATCGTTCGTAATTAGCTTTAAATTTAGTGTTTGCCGTAGCTATTTTGTAGCTCTAGATTTTTAGGCTTTGCCGTAGAATCCCTTAAGTGCTTTTTCTTTAGACTAAGATTTAGGTGCTTTAAAATTTTGCGATACCGTTTTAAGATTTTAGTACTTTTTAAGATATTGCCATTTTGGATATAGAATTCCTTTTAAGCTTTAATACCTTTAGACGCAACTTTTAATATTTAGTTTTTAGACTTTTAAGTTTCGACGCTGCATTTTATTATTTATCGACACTTATTTTTCAACTTTTTATTTTTCGACCTTTTATTATTCGACGTTTTTCGACGCACTCTTTTTCTTTCTTATTTCTCGGCGCTCTAGTTTTTAGGACATAGAATTTTCTATTTCTTCTCTAAAATTCTTTAAATTTCGACGAAAAATTATTTTAAGCAGTTAAATTAATAGACATCCAAAATTTTCTGGTTCGTAGTAATAGTTGGATTTCTTAGTGGCGAGTTGTGGCCTTCCGATTTAAAGGGTCCTGGCTACCTGCTGCATCTATTGGCTATTCAAAACGTGGGCAAAATCAAAAAAGTCTATTAATTTGATAACTTATATAATTTTTATCTTTTATAACTAATAGGATATATTCAGTGAATGCACCGAGCAAAACGTTCACCACCTTTCATACGTTCACCACCTGTAATTCGATCAAGACATCTAGCCAATATTGTCGCTGTTGATTTTTCTTTAGAATCATCATCTAGTCGACCAAGTACTCCAATTCAAATTTCCGACAATCCATTTTTTGAACCCGACCTCACAATTGAGAATCTGGAGGATATTCAGGGACAATTCAGAGATCCTGAACCACTAATCATTCCTCCTGAACCACAAATTACTCATCCAGAGATTGTCGAGAAAGAAACCATTAAATCAGAATCCTCTAGTGATTCAGATTCAACAAATTCAATCATGGAAAATCTGGAACCTCTAAGTATGGAAGACCGAATGAGAGCTAAACGCACTGGCCAAGGTCACGCAATTACTCAACTAGACATTAATGCGCCAGATTATGAAATAAAAGAACAAATCCTACACATGGTAACTAATCAATGCCAATTTAGTGGTGCGCCGAAGGAAGATCCAAACGAACATCTTCGTACCTTTAATAGGATTTGTACTCTATTTAAAATCCGAGAAGTGGAGGATGAATAGATATATCTAATGTTATTTCCCTGGACTTTAAAAGGAGAAGCCAAAGATTGGTTAGAATCGTTACCTAAAGGGGCGATTGATACATGGGATGTCTTAGTTGAAAATTTTCTTAAACAATTCTTTCCGGCATCTAAAGCCGTGAGACTTCAAGGAGAAATTGTTACGTTCACGCAGAAGCCAAATGAAACTCTATATGAGGCGTGGACAAGATTTTAAAGTTGTTGAGAGGATGTCCGCAACATGGTTTAGACACTTATCAAATAGTACAAATATTCTACCAAGGATGCGACATCACTACAAGAAAAGACATCGATATAGCAGCTGGTGGTTCCATTATGAAGAAAACCGCGACTGAAGCTTACAAAATTATTGATAACACTGCTTCCCACTCACATGAGTGGCATCAAAAAAAAGATATCGTTAGATCATCTAAAGCGGCTAGAGCCGATTCTAGCCATGACTTTGATTCCATGTCCACAAAGATAGATGCTTTCGAGAGAAGAATGGAAAAGATGACTAAAGATATTCACTCAATACGAATTAGTTGTGAGCAGTGTGGAGGACCACATTTGACAAAAGATTGTCTCAGTATTGAACAAACAATGGAACAAAGAGAGAATGTTTCATACATGAACCAAAGGCCTGGAAATAATTATCAGAATATTTATCAACCGCCAAGACCAAATTACAATCAAAACCAGAATTATAACTGAAATGTTCCATACAACAACCAACAAGGTCCTAGCAATCAACAAGTATCCAATAATACTTACAATCAGCAAAGACCTATTTTTCAAAATAAACCACCACAAACCGATGATAAAAAGCCAAATTTAGAAGACATGATGTCGAAGCTAGTTGAATCTCAAATGCAGTTTTTCACATCTCAGAAACAAACTAATGAACAAAATGCTCAAGCATTTAGAAATCAACAAGCTTCGATTCAAAATTTGGAACAAGAAGTAAGCAACCTAGCAAGGTTGATAGGTGAAAGTGTAATGACCCGCACTTTTTCGATCGTTCTATACTTATAAGATTAATATTTACATAAATTAAACCTTACAAACATGATAAGCAATCCAAATTGTTGAGACTTATGTTTTTGAAATGAGTTTTACACAACGTTTGACCGTCTAGTTTGACCGATGATATCACGAACTATATAACATATGATAATTATACGTTTGTGCATATATATGTATATATACATATTTAACATGATCTAAGGATGTTTTAATATCTCATTTTGTATTAATAACAATAAGTTATAAGTATATTTTGAAACTACTAACTTAAGTTTTCAAAACGATAACCATACGTAACGTTATTTGACATAAATACTTATAACATATAATGTTTATACATATATCGTATATGTAATGTATTTAATCACTTTTAAAGAATTAAATACATAAAACAATATAAGTATATTCACAAAAGATAGCTATATTTGAATTCTCATTCCATTTTTCACAAGATTTTCTATACGTATATCTAGAGTATATGTACTCGTATCATACCTAGCTTCTATACGTATTTACTATTGGTATATACACATCAAATCACCACCAACCAGCCCTTGTTCATGCCTTATGTATAAGGTAACTCTCTTGTTCATGCCTTATGTATAAGGTAACTACTTTTGATGTTTAGTATGACTAATTACATAAAAATACAACATGAAATTTTGTCCATGTTTTTCCATTAATCATGTTTTTATGGCCTTAAATACATCTTCCATTTTCAAATTTTATTACCTCATTTCTTTAACCAAAAACACACTCTTAAGAAACTCCATAACCATTCAGCTAGTATCCATGAAGATCTAGCCATAAAAACATCACTTAAACACCATAAGAAAAACCTTACAAAAACACTTCAAGAATCCTTTCAAGAACACAAGTTTACTTCCAATCTTTCATCCAACTCCATCACTCTTTTGGTTCTAGATTTTTACTTCTCTTTTACAGCAATCTTGTCCAAGTAACTTGAGGTTCGTGATATCAATCGGAGACCAAGTCAAAATTAC
This sequence comes from Rutidosis leptorrhynchoides, assembly GCF_046630445.1. NCBI lineage: Eukaryota > Viridiplantae > Streptophyta > Magnoliopsida > Asterales > Asteraceae > Rutidosis > Rutidosis leptorrhynchoides. The sequence goes on along the minus strand of NC_092333.1, from coordinate 702,233,913 downwards.
ATATCTTCAAGACGAAAGTGAGTATATAGTCCCACTTTTAAACTCTAAGTATTTCGGGATGAGAATACATGTATTTTATGTTTTACGTTATGGACACAAGTAACTGAAAAATATATTCTACGTTGAGTTGTACCACTGGCATACTTCCCTGTAGCTTGGTAACTGTTATTTACAGCGGTATTGTAAACGCGAATCCTGTTGATAGATCTATCGGGCCTGACAACCCCAACCGGACTGGACGACCAGTATTCAACGGTTGCACAGTACTTCGTTTTGTGACTACACTTGGTACGATGTAGTAAGATTTCATAATAAAGGGAATATGCGACGTGATTAAATGTTAAGTATGGTTACCAAGTGCTCAACCACTTAGAATATTTTTATTAAAACGTTTATATATGAAATCTTGTGGTCTATATATATATATATTGCTGCCGGCATTAAACCTATATCTCACCAACTTTATGTTGACGTTTTAAGCATGTCTATTCTCAGGTGATAATTAGAAGCTTCCGCTGCAACATGTTGAATTTAAGCAGGATCTTGCGTACTCATATTTGTGTCAAAAATAAAACTGCATATCCGAGGATTTGTATTGTAAAATATGCTAGAAATCGTGTTGTTATCATCATTTGTAAAGTTTGTAAGTCTAAGATTATCGCTAAACGATAATCATCTTTATTTTGTCTAAAGCTTGTATCAAAATAAGAATTATGGTTTGTAATGTAAAATATATGCAGTTGTTCTTTTAAAAATGTTGCATATAGAGGTCAATACCTCGCAATGAAATCATACGTTATCTAACACGTTCTTATGGTTAAGGACGGGTTATGACATGTGGTATCAGAGCGGTGGTCTTAGCGAACCAGGTTTGCATTAGTGTGTCTAACTGATAAGTCGTTAGGATACATTAGTAAGTCTGGACTTTGACCGGGTCTGATTTAAAAACCATTGCTTATCATTGTTGGTTAAAATTTATATGTAAATATTATGTAGTACTAATGGGTTAGTTGTTATGTGATAGATGTCGGGCTCGAAACTTATTATCACATTCAGCGACTCCGAATCAGAATCTTCAGATGGCGTTTCAGTCATTAACCTATCCGATGACGAAAATAATATCTTTGGGGAAGACTCACAAATTCCGGATGAACCAACTATAGGGAACCCGGAAAGTTAAACCGAGGAGGAAAGTGAACCCGAGGAGGAAAGTGAACCTGAGGAAGAAATACAGGAAATTACGAAAGACAAGTTCGAATTAGGAAAGAAACGAAAGGCTAATGAATTAGAAAATTCAAATCCCGAGTTTAGTGAGGATGATGTGGCACCAACTCCACTAAACACTACCACCCCTATTCCCGCTATACCTATTCGTTCTATCCCGGCATCCAGTTCTTCAGCCCCACTGCCAAAATATAGGCAGACAGCTAGGATAAGCGTTAGGCCATTCCTTGAACCTAAACGTCCTAGAAAATAGACCAAACGATGCGCTGCCGTATTAAACCATGGGATCATATAATGTTTTGTATAATATTATTAGAGTGGTTTGCTTAATGTTCGATGTAAGATAAGCATATGTAAAATAGTGAAGTATGAAATGCAATAATTTTCCATGGTTAAGTATTATTTAGATTGTAGTAATTGGTTCTGTACTAAGCTATTAAGTATGAACATTAACGGGTAGGTACTACCCTAGATATAATTATAAAACGCTAATAAGAAGAAAAGGCTTTTATAATAATACCTAGTTCATATTATTAACAAGCTATAATGTACTATAAATACACACTACATCTATAATATTCCATGTGAATAATTATTTTCTTTCATTAGGAAATGGCGCGATTGAATCGAATGACGGAACAAGAAGTCGAGGAATTCATCAACCAGCGAGTGAACGACAGAATGTTATGGGTCGAAGCTGCAAGAGCTGCTGCAGTTAACCCAAATCCTCGTGTAGGATGTACCTACAAGACTTTTCAAGCTTGCAAGCCCTCATCATTCAGTGGAACGGAAGGACCGATCGGTTTAACCCGGTGGATAGAAAAGATGGAGACTGTGTTTAAAATCAGTGGTTGTGTTGAAAAGGACATGACCAAGTATGCATCGTGCACTTTACAAGATAGTGCACTCACGTGGTGGAAAAATTATGTGAAGGCTGTAGGAGGAGATGTAGCTTATGATACTCCATGGGAAGAATTCAAAACAATGTTAATCAACGAATATTGTCCAAGGAACGAGGTTAGGAAGTTGGAAGATGAATTACGAAGTCTGAAGGTTGTTGGTACTGAAATCACCAACTACAATCAGCGATTCATGGAATTAGTTTTGCTATGTCCTGAATTGGTTCCAACCGAAGAACGGAAGATTGAAATGTACAAAGATGGTTTGCCCACAAAGGTCAAGGCAAACGTTACAGCATCGAGACCTAAGACAATTCATGAAGCTATAACCATGGCAAACGAGCTAATGGATCAGGTCATCTTGGATAAGAAATCATCCAATACTGATGTGAAGGTATTGGGTAACAAAAGAAAGTGGAATGGAAATTATGATCGAGGTAACCAACAACAATCTTTTAAGAAACAAGAAACCACGAAAGGTGCGGGTAGTGGTTCAGGTTTTGGTTACAAAGGACAAAGTCCTTTATGCAACCGATGCCACAAACATCATTTTGGTTACTGTAGTGTGGTATGCAACAAGTGTAATCGACAGGGTCATCTTGCTGAAGATTGTAGGGCTCACGTTACAAATACAAATGGTACCAAGACTCCTGCCACCAATGCAAATAGAACTGCTTTGGCTACCGTTACTTGTTTTGGGTGTGGAAAACAAGGTCACTATAAGAGCCAGTGCCCGAATCCAGAGAAGAATGTCGGACCTACACGTGGGAGAGCATTTATTATTAATGCTAGAGAGGCACGTGAAGACCCGGAGCTTGTTACGGGTACGTTTACCATTAATAACTTATCAGCGTCTATTATATTTGATACTGGTGCCGATAGAAGTTACGTGTGTAGAAATTTTTACACTAAATTGAATTGTTCATCATTACCTCTAGATGCTAAGTACATGATTGAGTTAGCTAATGGTAAACTAATTACAGCCGATAAAATTTGTCGTGATTGTGAAATAAATTTAGCCAGAGAAACGTTTAAAATTGACTTAATACCCGTAGAATTAGGAAGTTTTGATGTAATAGTCGGCATGGACTGGATGTCCAAAGTAGGAGCTGAAGTTGTGTGTGCCAAGAAGGCAATTCGCATTCCTAGTAAGGATAAAATGCCGGTGATGATTTATGGAGAGAAGGGTAATTCAAAGCTAAAACTCATTAGCTGTTTAAAAGCCAAGAAGTGTTTAGAAAAGGGATGTTATGCTATTCTAGCACATGTTAATAAAGTCGAAAAGAAAGAAAAAGAGAAGTGCATCAACGATGTGCCTGTGGCAAGAGATTTTCCTGAAGTTTTTCTGGAAGAGTTGCCGGGATTACCTCCATTTAGATCTGTAGAATTTCAAATAGATTTAGTACCAGGAGCTGCACCAGTGGCTCGTGCTCCATATAGACTTGCACCGTCCGAATTAAAAGAACTTCAAAGTCAGTTAAAAGAATTACTAGACCGTGGATTCATACGACCAAGCACTTCACCGTGGGGAGCTCCGATTCTATTTGTTAAAAAGAAAGATGGATCTTTTAGGATGTGTATAGATTATCGTGAATTAAATAAGTTAACTATCAAAAATCGGTATCCACTACCGAGAATTGACGACTTATTTGATCAACTCCAAGGATCATGTGTGTACTCGAAAATTGACCTAAGATCGGGCTATCATCAATTACGCGTCAAAGAAGAAGATATACCGAAAACTGCTTTTCGGACACGTTATGGTCATTACGAATTTTTGGTCATGCCGTTTGGGTTGACAAATGCGCCAGCTGTATTCATGGACCTCATGAATCGAGTTTGTAGTCCATATTTAGATAAGTTTGTTATCGTTTTCATTGATGATATTCTTATCTATTCCAAGAGTGAGCAAGAGCATGAGCAGCATTTAAGGTTGATATTAGAGTTGTTGAGAAAAGAACAGCTATATGCTAAATTTTCTAAATGTGCTTTCTGGTTGAAAGAAGTGCAATTTTTTGGCCACGTTGTTAGTAGCAAAGGAATTCAGGTTGATCCAGCAAAAATTGAAGCCATTGAAAAATGGGAGACTCCTAAAACACCAATGCAGATACGCCAATTTTTGGGTTTAGCCGGTTATTATAGAAGGTTTATTCAAGATTTTTCCCGAATAGCTAAGCCGTTGACAGCATTAACGCAAAAAGGTAAGAAATACGAATGGACCTCGGAGCAGGAGAACGCATTTCAATTACTGAAGAAGAAGTTAACTACGGCGCCTATTTTATCGTTACCAGAAGGGAACGATGATTTTGAAATATATTGTGATGCTTCGCGACAAGGTTTTGGTTGCGTTCTTATGCAACGGAAGAAAGTTATTGCATACGCATCCCGACAATTGAAGATTCACGAGCGGAATTATACGACGCATGATTTAGAACTGGGAGCAGTCGTGTTTGCATTGAAGATATGGAGACACTACTTGTATGGGGTTAAATGCACTGTGTTCACTGATCATAAAAGTCTTCAACATATTTTTGATCAGAAACAGCTGAACATGAGGCAACGTAGGTGGGTCGAGCTGATAAACGACTATGATTGTGAAATTCGTTATCATCCCGGGAAGGCGAACGTGGTGGCCGATGCTCTAAGCAGAAAGGAACGAGAACCAATTCGAGTACGAGCAATGAACATAAAAATTCGCATGAATCTCAACTCACAAATCAAAGAAGTTCAACGAGAAGCACTTACTAAAGAAAACATAAGAAATGAAATAATGAAGAAGTATGAGAAGCAACTCGTAATACGGGAAGACGGAATTCGATATTTTTCACACCGTATTTGGGTACCGAAGTTGGGTGGATTAAGGAAGTTGATATTGAATGAGGCACATAAGACAAGATACTCGATACATCCTGGAGTTGGAAAGATGTACCAAGATCTTAAGACACATTATTGGTGGCCTAATTTAAAGACAGACGTTGCAACATATGTTGGGGAGTGTTTAACTTGTTCCAAAGTCAAAGCAGAACACCAGAAGCCGTCAGGGTTACTTCAACAACCAGAAATCCCAGAATGGAAATGGGATGGTATTACCATGGATTTCATCACGAAGTTACCAAAGACTGTCTGGGGATACGACACCATTTGGGTGATTGTTGATCGTCTCACCAAATCTGCACATTTCTTGCCTATAAAGGAAACAGATAGAATGGAAAAAATATTACGATTGTATATAAAGGAAATTGTTTCAAGGCATGGAATACCTATTTCCATTATATCCGATCGTGATAGTAGATTTACCTCAAAGTTCTGGCAATCACTACAGGAGGCACTAGGAACTCGTTTGGATATGAGTACCGCATATCATCCGCAAACGGACGGGCAGAGTGAAAGAATAATTCAGACTCTTGAAGACATGCTCAGGGCATGTGTGATCGATTTTGGAAACGGATGGGATAAGTATCTACCATTAGCAGAATTCTCGTATAATAATAGTTATCATGCGAGCATTAAAGCTGCACCATTCGAAGCATTGTACGGAAGGAAGTGTAGATCTCCTATCTGTTGGAATGAAGTAGGAGATCGACAATTAACTGGTCCCGAGATCATACATGAAACTACTGAAAATATAGTACAAATCAAGGAGAGATTGAAAACAGCCCGTAGTCGCCAAAAGAGCTACGCCGATGTCCAAAGGAAACCATTAGAGTTTCAGATCGGTGACATGGTTATGTTAAAGGTGTCACCATGGAAAGGTGTAATACGTTTTGGAAAAAGGGGTAAACTGAACCCAAGATATGTAGGCCCGTTCAAGATCATCGAACGCATTGGACCGGTAGCTTATCGACTCGAGTTACCGCAACAACTCGCCGGAGTACATAATACCTTTCACGTCTCAAACCTTAAGAAGTGTCTTGCAAAGGAAGATTTCACCATTCCTCTTGAAGAAATCCATGTCGACGAGAAACTACAATTCGTCGAAGAACCAATCGAAATCATGGACCGTGAAGTTAAACAGCTCAAGCAGAGCAACATACCGATCGTTAAGGTTCGTTGGAATGCTCGAAGGGGTCCCGAGTTTACTTGGGAACGAGAGGATCAGATGAAACAAAAGTATCCACACTTGTTTCTTGATGACGCAAAATAGGTACAATTTTAAAATTTCGGGACGAAATTTATTTAACGGGTAGGTACTGTAATGACCCGCACTTTTTCGATCGTTCTATACTTATAAGATTAATATTTACATAAATTAAACCTTACCAACATGATAAGCAATCCAAATTGTTGAGGCTTATGTTTTTGAAATGAGTTTTACACAACGTTTGACCGTCTAGTTTGACCGATGATATCACGAACTATATAACATATGATAATTATACGTTTGTGTATATATATGTATATATACATATTTAACATGATCTAAGGATGTTTTAATATCTCATTTTGTATTAATAACAATAAGTTATAAGTATATTTTGAAACTACTAACTTAAGTTTTTAAAACGATAACCATACGTAACGTTATTTGACATAAATACTTATAACATATAATGTTTATACATATATCGTATATGTAATGTATTTAATCACTTTTAAAGACTTAAATACATAAAACAATATAAGTATATTCACAAAAGATAGCTATATTTGAATTCTCATTCCATTTTTCACAAGATTTTCTATACGTATATCTAGAGTATATGTACTCGTATCATACCTAGCTTCTATACGTATTTACTATTGGTATATACACATCAAATCACCACCAACCAGCCCTTGTTCATGCTTTATGTATAAGGTAACTCTCTTGTTCATGCCTTATGTATAAGGTAACTACTTTTGATGTTTAGTATGACTAATTACATAAAAATACAACATGAAATTTTGTCCATGTTTTTCCATTAATCATGTTTTTATGGCCTTAAATACATCTTCCATTTTCAAATTTTATTACCTCATTTCTTTAACCAAAAACACACTCTTAAGAAACTCCATAACCATTCAGCTAGTATCCATGAAGATCTAGCCATAAAAACATCACTTAAACACCATAAGAAAAACCTTACAAAAACACTTCAAGAATCCTTTCAAGAACACAAGTTTACTTCCAATCTTTCATCCAACTCCATCACTCTTTTGGTTCTAGATTTTTACTTCTCTTTTACAGCAATCTTGTCCAAGTAACTTGAGGTTCGTGATATCAATCGGAGACCAAGTCAAAATTACATATCTTCAAGATGAAAGTGAGTATATAGTCCCACTTTTAAACTCTAAGTATTTCGGGATGAGAATACATGTATTTTATGTTTTACGTTATGGACACAAGTAACTGAAAAATATATTCTACGTTGAGTTGTACCACTGGCATACTTCCCTGTAGCTTGGTAACTGTTATTTACAGCGGTATTGTAAACGCGAATCCTGTTGATAGATCTATCGGGCCTGACAACCCCAACCGGACTGGACGACCAGTATTCAACGGTTGCACAGTACTTCGTTTTGTGACTACACTTGGTACGGTGTAGTAAGATTTCATAATAAAGGGAATATGCGACGTGATTAAATGTTAAGTATGGTTACCAAGTGCTCAACCACTTAGAATATTTTTATTAAAACGTTTATATATGAAATCTTGTGGTCTATATATATATATTGTTGCCGGCATTAAACCTATATCTCACCAACTTTATGTTGACGTTTTAAGCATGTCTATTCTCAGGTGATAATTAGAAGCTTCCGCTGCAACATGTTGAATTTAAGCAGGATCTTGCGTACTCATATTTGTGTCAAAAATAAAACTGCATATCCGAGGATTTGTATTGTAAAATATGCTAGAAATCGTGTTGTTATCATCATTTGTAAAGTTTGTAAGTCTAAGATTATCGCTAAACGATAATCATCTTTATTTTGTCTAAAGCTTGTATCAAAATAAGAATTATGGTTTGTAATATAAAATATATGCAGTTGTTCTTTTAAAAATGTCGCATATAGAGGTCAATACCTCGCAATGAAATCATACGTTATCTAACACGTTCTTATGGTTAAGGACGGGTTATGACAGAAAGAAAATCGGGAAGTCTACCTAGCGATACAAATGCTAACCCCCGGAATGAAACAGCTAAAGCCATTACCACAAGAAATGGTATTACACTTAAACCACCTGAAATACCTAAAATTTCTGATGACTCTATTCCTACTACACAAGAACCACAGTCTGAGCAAGATAAGGAAACAGAACCGGTAGTTGAAAAGGTTAATGAAGATAACACAGTTATAACGACCCGTCAAAATCGCTATTGACGCGGCACGTTAATCATTGATTCCATAGTGAGGTTTTGACCTCTATATGATACGTTTTGATAAAATATTGCATTCATTAAAATACGTGACTTTCTAAACATAAAAAGTCATAATCATGTGGGCGAGTGCTTAGGTATAAGCAAAACCCCAAAATACATAAGTCTTTAATTTACAGGTTGACATCACAGTCCAATTATTTATTACACAACGCAGTTTTATTTAGAATGCAATAAACTTTATACAAAGCATGAGAGACTCCATGCAGGCAACACGCATATCACAGAGGAAGCAGTGTAAGGACCTGAGAATAAAATATGATAAAAAGGTCAACACGAATGTTGGTGAGTTATAGGTTTAATTGCTCGAGTCATAAATATATAAAGATAGACCACAAGATTTCATCAAAAGTTTATCAATAGATTCTACGTAACAGAGCACCCTGGTAACTAAACTTAACGCCATAATAATAATTACCCTATTCGTTTTAATACACGCAAACCAACGTGCCATAAACTCAAATAACATACGTCCGTTAAAAGGCTAGCGCTCTAGCTCGGACGGGGATGTCAAGCCCTATGGATCCATATACAATTATTCGCGCCCACCAGTCCATATCCTATGTACTGGCAGCTACTAGTTACCAAAGGAAAGGGATTTTCAGTTTAACTCATTATAGAATTTAGTATGTACTTGTGTCTTATTGCGTTTAAAATAAATTGCATGTATTCTCAGCCCAAAAATATTTAAAGTATTTAAAAAAGGAGACTATAAACTCACAGTTGAATATTGAGACTCAATATTGTAGGCAAATTGCGTAGACGTAATGATGGTAGACGACTGTATGGTTGGCCTTGGATTCAAGAACAATACCCCGAACAATACCCAATATTTCCTTAGCTTAAAGCGGTTTGAAACCCGAATTAAAACACCCTCGAATATACTTTATTATTATTAAACTTAAAATTAAAATTATAAATATAAATATAAATTAAATTACAGAATAAGAGTGTGAAGATGAGTCGCAGAAATCTGGCGTATTTATAGTACTTTTCCATTTACTGTAGCTCATGCGATCGCATGGGTTTTCAGTGTTTTTGCCATGCGCGCGCATGGCCGCCTGATCCACTTTTGTTTGCTAGTTCGTCGACATCAAACAGAGTTACTGTAGCAAATAGTATTTGCTGTAGCAATAGTGTTACTGTAGCAAATAGTGTTTACTGTAGCAATAGTGTTTACTGTAGCAAATAGTGTGTACTGTAGCAAATAGTGTGTACTATAGTAAATAGTGTACTGTAGCAAATAGTGTTTACTGTAGCAAATAGTGTTACTGTAGCAAATAGTGTTTTACTGTAGCAAAGTCGTTTTCACTGTAGCAAATAGTGTTTTACTGTAGCAAAGTCGTTTTTACGGTAGCAATTAGTGTTTTACTTGTACATCTTATAATATATATATATATGTATATATATATATATATATGTGTATATATATATATATGTGTATATATATATATATATATATATATATATATGTATATATATATATATGTATATATATATACCAGTTTACATAATATTAAATCATATAGAGAATTGGTTTAAATTAGTCGAAATTTTCCCGGTCATCACAGTACCTCCCCGTTAAAGAAAATTTCGTCCCGAAATTTTGAGTAGTACTTGTTTTATGAGCGATATCAGTGAACAAATGTGGATACTTTTGCTTCATTTGATCCTCACGTTCCCAAGTAAACTCGGGTCCTCGTCTAGCGTTCCAACGAACCCTAACTATCGGTATTTTGCTTTGTTTTAATTGTTTGACCTCACGGTCCATGATTTCAACAGGTTCTTCGATAAAATGGAGTTTATCATTGATTAGTATTTCGTCAAGAGGAATTATGACATCCTCTTCAGCTAAACATTTCTTTAAATTTGACATGTGAAATGTGTCATGAACACTACTAAGTTCTTGCGGTAGCTTTAATCGATAAGCAACTGCTCCAATTCTTTCGGTGATTTCAAAGGGTCCTACGTACCTAGGACTTAGCTTTACTCGTTTACCAAATCGTACAACACCTTTCCAGGGTGACACTTTCAACATGACTTTGTTGCCCACTTGAAATTCCAGCGGTTTTCTTCTTACATCAGCATAACTCTTTTGGCGACTCATGGCTGTTTTCAATCGCTGTTGTATTTGAATGATCTTTTAGGTGGTTTCATGAATAATTTCTAGTCCAGTAAGTTGTCTTTCTCCTACTTCACTCCAACAGATAGGAGATCTGCACTTTCTACCGTAAAGTGCTTCAAATGGCGCTGCATTGATGCTCGTATGATAGCTGTTATTGTATGAAAATTCTGCCAACGGTAAGTGTCGATCCCAACTGGTTCCAAAGTCAATCACGCATGCCCGTAACATGTCTTCCAATGTTTGTATTATTCTTTCACTTTGACCATCTGTCTGTGGGTGATAAGCGGTGCTCAAATCTAATCGAGTTCCTAATGCTTTTTGTAATGACTGCCAAAAATGTGATGTGAATCGGGTGTCGCGATCAGATATGATGGATATGGGTACACCATGCCTGGAAACTACTTCCTTCAAATATAGGCTTGCTAATTTCTCCATACTGTCTGTCGCCTTTATTGGTAGAAAGTGAGCTTATTTAGTTAGACGATCAACTATCACCCAAATAGTATCATGACTACTTGCAGTCCTTGGAAATTTCGTAATGAAATCCATGGTTATTCTTTCCCATTTCCACTGCGGAATTTCCGGTTGTTGCAGTAATCCTGACGGCTTTTGGTGCTCAGCTTTGACCTTTGCACACATCAAACATTTGCTTACATAAGTAGCAATTTCTGTCTTCATATTAGGCCACCAATAGAACTTCTAGAGATCGTGGTACATTTTCCCATTTCCTGGGTGAATTGAGTACCTCGTTTTGTGTGCTTCATCTAGTACTAGTTGCCTTAGATTACCATGTTTTGGTACCCATATCCTATCAGCAAAATACAGGGTTCCATCGGCTTTTACTTCAAGTTGTTTTTCTAATCCTTTGCTCATTTCGCCTTTTTCATTTTCTTATTTTAAAGCTTCTAACTGTGCTGCTTGAATTTGCTTTGTGAGATCGGTACGAATTGTAATGTTCAAAGCTCGGACTCTAAGAGGTTTTACTCTTTCTTTCCAACTTAGGGCATCAGCTACAACATTAGCCTTTCCGGGGTGATAACGGATTTCACAGTCGTAATCGTTTAATAACTCTACCCAGCGACGTTGTCTCATATTGAGTTGTTTTTGATCAAAAATATGCTGAAGACTCTTATGGTCGGTATACACTGTACACTTGGTGCCATATAGATAGTGTCTCCATATTTTGAGTGCAAAAACTACTGCTCCAAGTTCCAAATCGTGCGTTGTATAGTTCTTTTCATGAATTTTTAGTTGTCGTGTGGCATATGCGATAACTTTTGTGCGTTGCATTAATACACATCCTAAACCTTGGCGCGAAGATTCACAATAGATTACGAAATCATCATTTCCTTCCGGTAATGACAAAATGGGTGCATACGTTAACTTCTTCTTTAATAACTGAAATGAGGATTCCTGTTCCGTGGACCAATCATACTTCTTTCCCTTTTGAGTCAATTTCTAGAGAAATCTTGAATGAATCTTTGGTAGTAACCAGCAAGACCTAAGAATTGGCGGATTTGTGTTGGAGTCTTCGGTGTTTCCCATTTACTAATGGCTTCGATCTTGGCAGGGTCAACTTTAATTCCATGTTTACTGACAACATGGCCCAAAAACTGTACTTCTTGTAACCAAAAATCACACTTTGAAAATTTTGCGTACAATTTTTCTTTCTTGAGTATCTCTAGTACCAGTCTTAAGTGTTGCTCATGTTCTTCCTTGTTCTTCGAGTAAATCATTATGTCGTCGATAAAAACAATGACAAATTTGTCTAAATACGGTCTACTGATGCGATTCATTAGATCCATGAATACTGCTGGAGCATTAGTCAATCCAAAAGGCATGACTAAAAACTCATAGTGACCGTAACGGGTTCTGAACATCTTCTTCCTTCACTCTCAGCTGATGATATCCGGAGCGTAGATCAATCTTGGAATAAACACTTGATCCTTGCAATTGATCAAACAAATCATCAATCCTCGGTAATGGGTACCGATTCTTGATCATTAATTTGTTTAATTCTCGGTAATCTATGCACATTCTCATAGATCCATCCTTCTTCTTGACGAACAGAATAGGAGCACCCCAAGGTGAAAAACTGGGGCGAATAAATCCACGGTCCGATAATTCTTGAAACTGGTTTTGTAATTCTTGCATTTCTGAAGGTGCAAGTCTATATGGGGATCGGGCTACAGGTGCAGCTCCTGGTATGAGATCAATCTGGAATTCTACACATCTGTGTGGAGGTAGCCCCGGTAATTCTTCTGAAAATACTCCGGGATATTCTCTTACAACCGGCATGTCATCAATGCTTCTTTCTTCAGTTTCGATCTTCTTTACGTGTGCCAGAATAGCATAACAACCTTTTCTTATAAGTTTCTGGGCCTTCATACAGCTGATAAGGTTCAGCTTCGAGTTGCTTTTCTCTCCATAAATCATTAATGATGTTTCATCCTTTCGAGGGATGCAGATCGCTTTCTCAGCGCAAACAACTTCTGCTCTTGTTTTGGACATCCAGTCCATGCCAACGATTACGTCAAAACTTCCTAATTCTACGGGTATCAAATCGATTTTGAAGGTTTCACCAGCGAGATTTATTTCGCAACCATGGAAAATTTTATCGGCTTTTATTAGTTTACCATTAGCTAATTCGATAGTATATTTATCGTCTAGAGGCAATGATGCACATTTTAGTTTAGAACTAAAGTCTTTACACATATAACTTCTATCAGCACCCGTATCAAACATAATAGAAGCTAGTTGATTATTAACGGTAAACGTACCCGTGACAAGATCAGGATCCTCGCGTGCTTCACTGGCACTAACATTAAATGCCCTCCCATGTGCGGGTTCTTTGTTCTTCTCCTTATCAGGGCATTGATTTATAAAGTGACCAGGCTTCCCGCATCCAAAACATTTCTTGACGTCGGTCGGTTTTGTCTTTACTTCAGAAACGGTGGCATAACAATCTTTTGCCACATGTCCTTTCTTGTTGCACTTATCACAGACCACTTGGCAATAACCTGCATGATGTGTGTAACATCTTTTGCAGAACGGATGGGGTCCCTTATAGTTTGGACTAGCAGTTTGATAGTGTTCCAAATGAACATATATTTAGTAGCAATATCCTTCCAATATGTAAAGTTTTCAGTTGCAATTGTTCTATTTTCAAGTAATATTCGTTTAAATAAATAAGTGCGAAGACAAAAGGCGAAAACGAAGATTTGAAGACGCAAACGTCCAAAAAACTCAAATGTACAAGATACAGTCCAAGTGGTTCAATTTATTGATGAGAAACGTCTAAAAATGACAAGAGTACAAGTTGTAAAACGCAAAGTACAAGATATAAAATCGTACGAAAAGGCGTTCGAAAATTCGGAACCGAGACATGAACCAACTTTCAGCGCGCGACGCAACGGACCAAAAATTACAAGTCAACTATGCACAAGAATATAATATAATATATAAATAATTATATAAAATTATATATATTATATTATATAATATAACGTCGACAAGCAAATGGCCAAAAGTTGGTGAGCTGGAAGGCGTGCCTTCGCGATCTCAGAGCTGGAAGGCACAATTGCTTCGCGATAGCGGAGCAGTCATTTCAGAATCTTCCTATAAAAGGCCACGAAATCTGCCGAGTTTTATATACCAATTTCAATCTATCTCTCTGTAATATATAATAAATATATATATATATATATATATATATATATATATATATATATATATATATATATATATATATATATATATATAGGGTAGTTTTATATTAGTTAGTTTGGGTAATGTAAAGGTTATTTTACGGGTTTTGAAGTCGAAGCTCTGTCCGTGTAACACTACACGATAAATAATCAATGTAAGCTATGTTCTCCTTTTTAAATTAATGTCTCATACTTAAGTTATTATTATGCTTATTTGAGCCGAAGTAATCGTGATATTGGGCTAAATATTAAGACGGGGTAATTGGGCTTTGGACCATAATTGGGGTTTGGACAAAAGAACGACACGTGTGAAAATTAGACTATGGGCTATTAATGAGCTTTATATTAAATTAACGATACCTCGTTAATTTAATATAAAGGTTATGATTTGACGTATCTATATATAACCACATACGCTTAATCGGACACGATGGGCGGGATATTTATAAATACAAATTATTGTTCATTTGACCGGACACGGGGATGGATTAATAGTCAATGGACTCATTAAAAAATGGGTGGATTACATTCAAGGGTAATTGGTGTAATTGTTAACAAAGTATTAAAACCTTGGTTTACACACAGTCGATAACCTGGTGTATTTATTAAACAAAGTATTAAGACCTTGTTACAGTTCGAATCCCCAATTAGTTGGAATATTTGACTTCGGGTATAAGGTTAAATTTGCCAAGCATTTTATAATTATGACGGATGAACTATTATGGACAAAAACCAGATAGGTTTCAAATACATCCAGGACAAAGGACAATTAACCCAGGGTAATAAATTATAATCAAAACGTCAAACATCATGGTTACGGAAATTTAATTAAGCATAATTATTATATTGTTATTTATTTTACGCACTTTAATTATTGTCATTTATATTTACGCTTAAGTTTTAAAATAGACAAACCGGTCATTAAACGGTAAACCCCCCCTTTATATATTATTATATATAATTATATATATTTTGTACAAATATAGTTATTTAAAATATAGTGTGAAATAAGCCATCTCTCTGTGGAACGAACCGGACTTACTAAAAACTATACTACTCTACGATTAGGTACACTGCCTATAGTGTTGTAGCAAGGTTTAGGTATATCCCATCTGTAAATAAATAATTAAAACTTGTGTAATTCGTAACGTATTTCGTAGTAAAAATATATAAGTATTTCGTACCCCACCTCGCACACACCACAGTTGCCCCATCTTGTTTACCTTTAAAAGTTTCTTGCTTCTTCGGGTGAGTACTTTTGCCCTTATAATCTTCCCATTTCCTCTTTCCTTCAGTTGTCTTGACTTCAGTAATTGGTGCCTTAATCGAACTCTCTGTGATCTGGTCCATGAGTTGGTGTGCCATTGTCATGGCTTCCTGCATCGTATTCTGTTTGGACGATCATTTCCTTTGATATTGATCGATAAACCGTCAATATACATTTCTATCTTTCGTTTCTCGTTTGGCACCAATTCGGGACATAACAAGGCTAGTTCCATGAAACGCTTTTCATAGTTATTGAGATTCGCGCCGAAAACCTTCAGATTACGTAACTCAGATTCCATTTTTCTGATCTCGTTTCGAGGACAGTACTCCTCGATTAGCATCTTTTTTAATTCTTTCCAAGAGATGTCATATGCCGTATCTATTCCTTCTGCTTTAGCATAATTGTTCCACCAAGTAAGTGCACCGTCTTGCAATGTGCACGAAGCATACTTTGACTTGTCTCCGTTCGCACAATTACTGATTTTGAAAACGGACTCCATCTTTTCAAACCATCGGGTTAGACCGACTGGTCCCTCGGTTCCACTAAACGTTTGTGGTTTGCATCCTTGAAAAGTTTTGTATGAGCATCCGTTTCGTGAGTTTGTGTTTACGGCTGCTGCTTTGGCTGCTGCTTCGGCTATTGCTTTTGCTGCCTCAGCTGCAGCAATTCTTTCATTCACACGTTTCTCGATTAGTTCCTCAAACTCAGCATCCGACATTTGAGACATGTTTCTTCAATAAACACAACAGAGATAAATTAATCATATAGAATATTATAAGTAAAATGAGTTGTCAATAGTTAATCGTAGCATATTAATAATATGAACCAATTATTATAAAAGCCTTTTCTTCTTATTAGCGTTTTATAATTATTTCTAGGGTATTAACTACCCGTTAAAGTTCATACTTAATAGCTTAGTACAACAATTAACTACTACAATTCAAATAATATTCTATTATGAAAAATTATAGCGAGTTAGTATGTGAAGACCCGTCCTAATCCATCCGGATGAAGTCCATATCGATTATAAACGATTCACAACAGTTGATTACATCGCAATGTACTTGACCTCTATATGATACATTTTACAAATATTGCATTCGTTTTTGAAAAGACAATTTTTCATTACATCGAAAGTTGACAGGCATGCATACCATTTCATAATATATCCAACTATAATTGACTTGATAATAATCTTGATGAACTCGATGACTTGAATGCAACGTCTTTTGAAATATGCCATGAATGACTCTAAGTAATATCTATAAAATGAGCAAATGCACAGCGGAAGATTTCTTTCGTACCTGAGAATAAACATGCTTTCAAGTGTCAACCAAAAGATTGGTGAGTTCATTAGTTTAACATAAATAATCATTTCCATCATTTTAATAGACCACAAGATTTTCATTTCTCATAAATATACGTCCCATGCAAAGAGACAAAAATATCATTCATATGGATTGAACACCTGGTAACCGACATTAACAAGATGCATATATAAGAATATCCCCATCATTCCAGGATCCTCCTTCGGACATGAAATAAATTTCAAAGTACTAAAGCATCCAGTACTTTGGATGGGGCTTGTTGGGCCCGATAGATCTATCTTTAGGATTCGCGTTAATTAGGGTGTCTGTTCCCTAATTCTTAGATTACCAGACTTAATAAAAAGGGGCATATTCGATTTCGATAATTCAACCATATAATGTAGTTTCAATTACTTGTGTCTATTTTGTAAAACATTTATAAAAATTACGCATGTATTCTCAGCCCAAAAATATAAAGGGTAAAAAGGCAAATGAAATTCACCTAATGTATTTTGTAGTAAAAATACATATGACAACATTAGACAAACTGAACAATGCAGGGTTGGCCTCGGATTCATGAACCTATATCATTTGTATATATATTAAAATGTATAATCGTATTAGAACAAGTTTATATATTATAACTTGAATTATATATTATACTTATTTAGTTTGTATATATATTTTAAATGTTTAATATCTATATATTTGGTTATATTAATATATCTCTATATATATATATGGTTAGTATTATATGAAAATATTCTTAATTCGTTATGTATAATTATTTATATAAATAATGTTATTATAATTGGTAGGTGATATATAAACTATTAATATGATTATAATATATGTATTAAGTATATTTTAGGTACAAAATATTTATTTGTAACGAAAATGATAGTTTTGATAACAATGATTTACTAATAATAATAACTTTCTTAATATTGATAATACTAATATAAATAACGATATTGTTAAAATTGATACATATGTTAATAATAATAATAGTAAAACTAATAATTACGAAAATGATATTTATACTAATATTAGTGAGAGTAATAATAACATGTATTATTTTATAACAATAATAATAATTCTAAACATATTCATAATAATAATAATAATAGTACTAAAAATGGTACAATTACTAATATTTACAAAAATAATAATAAGTTGCATTACTATGTCACTAATTATAATGTTTATAATGAAAGTTTTATTAGGTTTCTAATAATGATAATAATAATAATAATCATAATAATAATAATACATAAAGATAATACTAAAATGATATTAATATCCATGATACTTATATTAATATTTATGATAACAATAATTGTAATACTTATAATTTGTAAATATGATAATAATAATAATAATAATAATAATTCTAACAATAATAACATAACATTAATAATAATAAATGGGGTTAATACTAATAATAATAATAATAATAATAATAATAAGAAAAATGAAAGTTAAAAAGATTATACCCTTTTAAAGTTTCCCTAAAAAGAATTGCAGCAGAACGGACTCGAACCCGAGACCTCTCGCTCACCCGTCAACTCCCTTAGCCACTGAACCGTTTCCGTTTTTCCTAATATACTCTCGACCCGAAATTACTTAACCCGTATCATTTGTATCTTATACTACTTCTTCTTCACCTCAATTCCCAATTGACCAGACCAGGGATCGATTCACACTAGTATTACTTTACACAATTAGTTTAGGACACAGAAACTATTAGTGATTGATTAAAACAACAGATTAATTTAATTAAAAAGCTGCTAATTAGGAAGAAATAGACCCGTTTGAACTCAAAATCAAATTCAAGTTTAGAGGTTGTTTTAGGTCAAGATCATAAAATGAAAAATGTTTCAAAACCCTCCTGGAAACTATAGGAACTATCAATTTAATCTATATTTAAACAGAAAGCTCGAATTTGGCTGAAGAACAATCATTGACTTTATGATTTTAAAACTTTGACCCTTAAATTCGAAGTGAATAAAAAGAATTGGAAGCTTATATTTTGCAGATAGTTTAAACAAAATATTCCTAACAAAACCACGTTTATACATTTTGAAATCTATTACGAATTCGAGCTGTTTAAAAAATGGAACAAGAACAGAGCAGGTAACTGCTGTTCTTCCCTTTCTCTGATTAAAGTTGATAATTTGAAAGTTGTAAAAGGATAATTGGAGTTGTTAATTGATAATGTAGGTGGTCTGGTGTCGTTTACTCTAAATTTGATTGAGTCATATAGTCTTAAAAGGTTGACAGAATCATAATCAGATAAATAAAAATAATAATAAAAAAAATAAAGCAGATGTGTAGTTGTGACAGATTTTGGATTATCTCAGTGTTTGGAATCGTTTGTAATCAATCAGAGATAGTAAGTTGCATATATAACAGTTAGACAGCTAAGTAATACAGATTGGATTTAATTTTAAATATAAAACTTAATTTTAATAATAATAATCCTATTAATAAATAATAATAACAATACCGAATATTATTAGTAATAATAACATAATAATATTAATAATAATATTAACAATTCTAATAATAGTATTAATTATCTTAATAATAATAATGCTACTATTAATAACAATAAATAATAATGTTTCTGATAAACATTATAAAAAAAGATGATATTAGTATTTTTAATGATAAAGTTAATTATAATGACATAATTAATTTTACTACTGATAAGGATAATAATTCGTATTATTGAATAATAGAAATTATATAAAAAAAATATAATAATAATACTATACTAGTTTGCACATATCGAATTTCATATTTGTATCATAATATTATTAATATTGATATTTATTTTAATAGTAATGAAAGTAAGAATATTTAATAATCATAATAATAACTTTTTATTAAATTTTCCTTATTTATACATTATATATATGTTACAATAATTAGAAATCATATATAGTCATGATAATATCATACATATATTTCTTTTAATAGTAATTTAGTTACTCAAATTATTATTTTTACATTTTTAATTCTAATTGATTAAATGTATTCTATTAATTCAAATTATTATATATATATACTTTTATTTATATTTATATTTATATATATATATATATATATATATATATATATATATATATATATATATATATATATATATTATTTGTAACAATTTGTTCGTGAATCGTCGGTAATGGTCGAATAGTAATTACATACATGAATATAGTTTTCAAGACTCAATATAACAGGCTTTGCTTAACGTGTCGAAATCAAATAAGATTAAGTTTAAATTTGGTTGGAAATTCCCGGGTCATCATAGTACCTACCCGTTAAAGAATTTTCGTCCCGAAATTTGAGTAAGGTCGTCATGGTTAACCATAAAAATGTTTTCATGACGAATATGAGTTGATAAATAGAGTTTTATCATCATTGAATAATAATGATAAAATAATTCGATTATTCTAAGGATACGAATGAAGCTATCGTAAAAGAGTGAATTGAAGAAAATAAGATTTTCCTTAGCTTTTGACAAAAACAGGGTTGAATTTAGAAAATAAGGTGCGTCTTAACTTTTGACGTTGTCTTGGTTGAATTCCGGAATTCAAGGGATTTGAAGAAAATCTTTGAAATTTGAATAAGATCTGATTTCCTCGGGATTAAGGAAATTAGGATCTCTCTAATTAAATGCAGAAATCTGTCTTGATTTATTTATCGGTTATTTTACTATAAAGTAACTTCTTCCGTTCCATTATTTTCACCATTTCTATACTTTCTTTCTTAGTTTATACATCCAAAAGATTGTGAAAATGCTTAATCCCGTTCTAATCCTCGATATTCTTCCTAATTATCATTACTGTCATCCTTCTTTTCAATCATCCACCAGAAAAATCTGTTTACTTCTACTATTACCTTGGGGTGATACTATTCTTAATTCTACCGTGTCTTTACATTGCTATTCGTATTAATATTCACGGCTTGTAACTTCCGTGTTGTTATTGGGCTTTATATTTTCTCTTATATTTCAATGTTCCTATTCCTGTCTCCTATAATCACTGTCATCCACCGTTAATACTCCCTCCTATTTGCTGCAATTTATACTCCAGATTCTATTTTGGAGCTTTGTCCCTTCGTTTCTTCTTCTTGCGATTGGGCATCTCTTGTAATGGTCCAGAATTCACAGATATAAGTTTCAGAATGAACATTATTAATGTCCTAAGAAAGAAACGGTAATAGCACAATTTGACTTGTCAAATTACCAGAATTCAAGGAAAGATAGGACTATCAAGAAAAATATGTTCTTGATATGTTTATAGATTAGACAGAACGTAAGAGTCATTTAACATGGCACATGATGACGTTAGGGTCTGTGAATCATCACGTTCCATTAGAAACTTAGCATGACTTACTGTAATATAATCACGTTGATCAAGTGTCATTATATTATACTAACTCATGCTTCATTTCCCAACATTACTTCAAAAAAATTCATATTTTAAGCTCGAAAGTTTACAGAATATAGAAACTACCAGTTTCTATATTATGTAACACTGATAGCACGAAGAGATTAATAATTTCAGATAAGAATAGTTATGAAAATATCTTCAAAAATATGGAGGATATTTATAATGAAAGGTACTATGATATCTTGGAATTTCTAATATCGAAGGATGGTAAAGAAAATTTGTCCGCAAGAGTTTGGGAGTCAGAAGCAAGGTATTCGCTAAAGATTTCATCAAAAACAGAATCATCAGGATTCTTAATGTACAAGTTTAGTCCTTGTGATTTGTTCAGAGACTCCTTCGTAGTTTGCTCAATCAGTTTTTTTTTTTCAGTTTCAAACTTTTCTGAGCTTTTCCAACATACTATTCTTTATCATCAAACTTCTGACAATTAAGGTCATTTACGGTTGCCTACAGTTTCTGCTGCTTCATTCAGCTTTTTCAACATTCAGAGTATTGATTTGTAGACTGAGTGCTGTTCAGAATTTCAGAATGAAAGACCATAATTCTAAAAGATAAATGTTATACATATAACTGTTGATGTAGATATGATGTGCGTTTTCAAAGTACTGATTGCTGATTCCCGATAATTGGTATGGTAGTTCTCGTTACAAGATGCAGATACCTATATGATAGGGTTTCAATGAATAATTATAATGATTTATCGGAGAGATTTAAACCAAAAAGCAAAGAGGTTGCTGGTACGTCTGCTGGTAATATGGTAGAATGTGAAAGGTTCCCCAGTAACAATAAAAGAGCACGTATATCTATCAAAGTTATAATAAGGTTGTTTTGAACGAAAAATCGAAGTTGTCTTGCTGGAGATGTGACAAAATTGGCTAATTTGGAAAGAATTACCAAGTTATTTTGGGTAATAATAACACTAAAAGAATTAGCATAATTATGTGTTAAACGTTTACTCAGTTTCCGAGAGTTTTTCAGATGCATAACTAAATGCATCAGTCTTTTCTCCCGTAGATGAAGTGCGGTTGGTTCATCCTCTCGTTTTAAGGTGTTTTCAAGAATCGTGAAAGATTTGAACGCAGATTGTAATCGTCAAGATATAAATGAAGTTTAGGATGAAATCAAGTGGCAAACTTGAAGAATTGTTTAGTTTCATATGTTATAATCAATATTTTAATTCATTTTAATTGTCCAATGTTATTAGTCCACAGTCGATAGTCTACAGTTAACAGTTCAATAATTCATATATAGTTTAATATATAATATTCGAATTAATTAATACGTATCGTGACCCGTGTACATGTCTCAGACTCGATCACAACTCAAAGTATATATATTATTATAGAATCAACCTCAACCCTGTATAGAGAACTCGATCATTACTGCATATAGAGTGTCTATGATTATTCCAAATAATATATATAAATGCGTCGATATGATATGTCAAAACTTTGTACACGTGTCCCGATATTTAAAGTGCGTAAAATAAATAACAGAAATTAAATGACGATAAATAAAATTACGAGAATTAATTTGCGATAAATAAATTGCGATAAATAAAATGTAATACGGAATTAACAGTTAGCTAGGAATAGTTAGCTAGGATTTTGTTAGCGTGGATTCTTAACAGAATTTATCATAGTTAATTTGTTTATTTCTAACAAATTTTATTTTGTCCAATGTTTTCTTCATTATGCCACTTGTTGATTTTGATAGGTCAAAATCCAAATATGAAATTGAATGAAAATGGTTATTCTGCGGTGAACGGATACGTATATCTGTGGATGTAAGTATAATAGTAAATGATTGTTGAATCAGATTCGAAGAGTGTACAGTGTAACTTATTAATGTGGAATCTAAATATTTCTCGGGTATTACCTACCCGTTAAAATATTTTCACCATTAACAGTTTGTACAATAAAACTTTTAATTACAATCTTTATGAAAACATATATATATATATATATATATATATATATATATATATATATATATATATATATATATATATATATATATATATATATATATATATATATATTTTCTACGGACGTAATCATAGATTTAATGAGTCAATGTGATATTAAACTCATCAGATTTACGGCTAGAGCTAGAGTACATAATCTCTAAAATATTAGAGATTACATAATTGCCATGAAGGACGAAGATAGTTTATGTAGAATGATTCGTAGAATGATGATTATGCTTAAGGTATAGATTGCGAGGTTGAGACGTGTAATGATGTTGTTGTTATTGGTACTGGTTTATGCTGTTGGTGCTGCTGATGGTGGTACTGTTGTTGTCAGTGCTACAAGTGTTGTTGGTGCTGAGGTTGGTAATTATGTTGGTGTAGTAAGTATAACTTGTAGATCACGCACCATTCTTGTCAGGTTTTCTATCCTACCCTCTATCATTTCTATCCATCCACTCATCTGATTCGATAGATCTTGATTATCAATTCGAAGTTCCCTAACTTCTTCTAATATTCCCCTTCGATTGGTATTCGGAAGTAGAGGTTGAATATTTTCTGAGATTGCAGTAATGCGACCTTCGAGGTGGAAAATTTTGGCAAGAAGGGTGAAAACAGTGTTGCGCATAGGTTCACCGGTGAGTACATCATTTTCTCCGATGTTAGGAGGTAAGTTTGGTTCGCGGTAGGGCTCGCCTTCTTCATTTTTCCATCGAGTGAGTAAGTCTCGGACCTACCCCCATCTCCTCCAGAAAGAAAAATAACTAAATGGTGGAGGCACTTCTGGTTCATTGACTTCGGAGTCTGCTTCAATATACATCTCGAAATCACTTCCGGAACTAATGGAATCCAAGCTAGGTGTAGGATCCATTGCTCACGATCAGTTAAAGGGTTTTGATATGAAATGATTTTAGAATATCGAATGATATTCTAATTATATATAGAATATCTATACATACTTCCAAAGATCCCGTGAATTACGGAGAAAATTAAGGAAACGTGTCAGATAAAGTCTACAGTGACAGATACGCTAAGATATGGATTAGTAGATATGCTAAGATATGAATTTTATCTATACACTATTCATGAAGTCAATGTAGTAAAATGTGTCTAGACTAAGAATGATAAGCAGGTAATTTCCTAAGGATGATAAACAGATGATTTTCGACAAAAATGATAAGCAAAACTTTTGACATGCAGACACGGTCGAAGTCCAGACTTACTAATGCATCCTAACGACTATCAGTTAGACACACTAATGCAAGACCTGGTTCGCTAAGACCACCGCTCTGATACCAACTGTGAAGACTCGTCCTAATCCATCCGGACGAAGTCCATATCAATTATAAACGATTCACAATAGTTGATTACATCGCGAGGTACTTGACCTCTATATGATACATTTTACAAATATTGCATTCGTTTTTGAAAAGACAATTTTTCATTACATCAAAAGTTGACAGGCATGCATACCATTTCATAATATATCCAACTATAATTGACTTGATAATAATCTTAAGGAACTCGATGACTTGAATGCAACGTCTTTTGAAATATGCCATGAATGACTCCAAGTAATATCTATAAAATGAGCAAATGCACAGCGGAAGATTTCTTTCGTACCTGAGAATAAACATGCTTTCAAGTGTCAACCAAAAGGTTGGTGAGTTCATTAGTTTAACATAAATAATCATTTCCATCATTTTAATAGACCACAAGATTTTCGTTTCTCATAAATATACGTCCCATGCAAAGAGACAAAAATATCATTCATATGGATTGAACACCTGGTAACCGACATTAACAAGATGCATATATAAGAATATCCCCATCATTCCGGGATCCTCCTTCGGACATGATATAAATTTTGAAGTCCTAAAGCATCCAGTACTTTGGATGGGGCTTGTTGGGCCCGATAGATCTATCTTTAGGATTCGCGTCAATTAGGGTGTCTGTTCCTTAATTCTTAGATTACCAGACTTAATAAAAAGGGGCATATTCGATTTCGATAATTCAACCATATAATGTAGTTTCAATTACTTGTGTCTATTTCGTAAAACATTTATAAAAATTGCGCATGTATTCTCAGCCCAAAAATATAAAGGGTAAAAAGGCAAATGAAACTCACCTAATGTATTTTGTAGTAAAAATACATATAACAACATTAGACAAACTGAACAATGCAGGGTTGGCCTCGGTTTCACGAACCTATATCATTTATATATATATTAAAATGTATAATCGTATTTGAACAAGTTTATATATTATAACTTGAATTATATATTATACTTATTTAGTTTGTGTATATATTTTAAATGTTTAATATCTATATATTTGGTTATATTAATATATATATATATATATATATATATATATATATATATATATATATATATATATATATATATATATATATATATATATATATATATATATATATATATATATATATATATGGTTAGTATTATATGAAAATATTCTTAATTCATTATATATAATTATTTATATAAATAATGTTATTATAGTTGGTAGGTGATATATAAACGATTAATATGATTATAATATATGTATTAAGTATATTTTAGGTACAAAATATTTATTTGTAACGAAAATGATAGTTTTGATAATAATGATTTACTAATAATAATAACTTTCTTAATATTGATAATACTAATATAAATAACGATATTGTTAAAATTGATACATATGTTAATAATAATAATAGTAAAACTAATAATTACAAAAATGATATTTATACTAATATTAGTGAGAGTAATAATAACCTGTATTATTTTATAACAATAATAATAATCCTAAACATATTCATAATAATAATAATAGTACTAAAAATGGTACAATTACTAATATTTACAAAAATAATAATAAGTTGCATTACTATGTCACTAATTATTATAATGTTTATAATGAAAGTTTTATTAGGTTTCTAATAATGATAATAATAATAATAATAATAATCATAATAATAATAATAATAATAATAATAATAATAATAATAATAATAATAATAATAATAATAATAATAATAATAATAATAATAATAATAATAATAATAATAATAATAAAACATAAAGATAATACTAAAATGATATTAATATCCATGATACTTATATTAATATTTATGATAACTAATTGTAATACTTATAATTTGTAAATATGATAATAATAATAATAATTCTAACAATAATAACATTAATAATAATAAATGGGGTTAATGCTAATAATAATAATAAGAACAATGAAAGCTAAAAAGATTATACCCTTTTAAAGTTTCCCTAAAAAGAATTGCAGCAGACCGGATTCGAACCCGAGACCTCTCGCTCACCCGTCAACTCCCTTAGCCACTGAACCATTTCCGTTTTTCCTAATATACTCTCGACCCGAAATTACTTAACCCGTATCATTTGTATCTTATACTACTTCTTCTTCACCTCAATTCCCAATTGACCAGACCAGGGATCGATTCACACTAGTATTACTTTACACAATTAGTTTAGGACACAGAAACTATTAGTGATTGATTAAAACAACAGATTAATTTAATTAAAAAGCTGCTAATTAGGAAGAAATTGACCCGTTTGAACTCAAAATCAAATTCAAGTTTAGAGGTTGTTTTAGGTCACGATCATAAAATGAAAAATGTTTCAAAACCCTCCTGGAAACTATAGGAACTATCAATTTAATCTATATTTAAACAGAAAGCTCGAATTTGGCTGAAGAACAATCATTGACTTTATGATTTTAAAACTTTGACCCTTAAATTCGAAGTGAATAAAAAGAATTGGAAGCTTATATTTTGCAGATAGTTTAAACAAAATATTCCTAACAAAACCACGTTTATACATTTTGAAATCTATTACGAATTCGAGTTGTTTAATAAATGGAACAAGAACAGAGCAGGTAACTGCTATTCTTCCCTTTCTATGATTAAAGTCGATAATTTGAAAGCTGTAAAAGGATAATTGGAGTTGTTAATTTATAATGTAGGTGGTCTGGTGTCGTTTACTCTAAATTTGATTGAGTCATATAGTCTTAAAAGGTTGACAGAATCATAATCAGAGAAATAAAAAAAATAATAAAAAAAATAAAGCAGATGTGTAGTTGTGACAGATTTTGGATTATCTCAGTGTTTGGAATCGTTTGTAATCAATCAGAGATAGTAAGTCGCATATATAACAGTTAGACAGCTAAGTAATATAGATTGGATTTAATTTTAAATATAAAACTTAATTTTAATAATAATAATCCTATTAATAAATAATAATAACAATACCTAATATTATTAATAATAATAACATAATAATATTAACAATTCTAATAATAGTATTAATTATCTTAATAATAATGCTACTATTAATAACAATAAATAATAATGTTTCTGATAAACATTATAAAAATAAGATGATATTAGTATTTTTAATGATAAAGTTAATTATAATGAAATAATTAATATTACTACTGATAAGGATAATAATTCGTAGTATTAAATAATATAAATTATTTAAAAAAAATATAATAGTAATACTATACTAGTTTGCACATATCGAATTTCATATTTGTATCATAATATTATTAATATTGATATTTATTTTAATAGTAATGAAAGTAAGAATATTTAATAATCATAATAATAACTTTTTATTAAATTTTCCTTATTTATACATTATACATATGTTACAATAATTAGAAATCATATATAGTCATGATAATATCATACATATATTTCTTTTAATAGTAATTTAGTTACTCAAATTATTATTTTTACATTTTTAATTCTAATTGATTAAATGTATTCTATTAATTCAAATTATTATATATATATACTTT